>NW_027456718.1:0-242500 GCF_040206685.1 Ascaphus truei | reverse complement strand
GTCTGTCTCTGTCGTAAGTCTGTCTCTGTCGTAAGTCTGTCTCTGTCGTAAGTCTGTCTCTGTCGTAAGTCTGTCTCTGTCGTAAGTCTGTCTCTGTCGTAAGTCTGTCTCTGTCGTAAGTCTGTCTCTGTCGTAAGTCTGTCTCTGTCGTAAGTCTGTCTCTGTCGTAAGTCTGTCTCTGTCGTAAGTCTGTCTCTGTCGTAAGTCTGTCTCTGTCGTAAGTCTGTCTCTGTCGTAAGTCTGTCTCTGTCGTAAGTCTGTCTCTGTCGTAAGTCTGTCTCTGTCGTAAGTCTGTCTCTGTCGTAAGTCTGTCTCTGTCGTAAGTCTGTCTCTGTCGTAAGTCTGTCTCTGTCGTAAGTCTGTCTCTGTCGTAAGTCTGTCTCTGTCGTAAGTCTGTCTCTGTCGTAAGTCTGTCTCTGTCGTAAGTCTGTCTCTGCCTCTACAGTCTGTCTCTGCCTCTACAGTCTGTCTCTGCCTCTACAGTCTGTCTCTGCCTCTACAGTCTGTCTCTGCCTCTACAGTCTGTCTCTGCCTCTACAGTCTGTCTCTGCCTCTACAGTCTGTCTCTGCCTCTACAGTATGTCTCTGCCTCTACAGTATGTCTCTGCCTCTACAGTATGTCTCTGCCTCTACAGTATGTCTCTGTCGGGGGGCGTGTCTATGACGTCAACCAGGACAGTCGGGTAGAGGGAGAGCTCTGGAGACCCCTCTGTATAATCGTTGAATTTATACCTTTCCACCTGGCCAAAAATACCTTAAATTGCATACAATCCCTCCCTGAATCTGCAGGGATGGCGAACAGGGGAAAAAATCAGCAGCCCCAGGGGGTTGGAAGGTTCTTTACCCCTGCTAAACAAACTGCTGAAGCGGGAAGCAGGCGGCAAGATGGCCCCCAGACATCAGGTGCACGAGGCACACAAGGCCTCACTAGCCCGGCGAGCCCCGCTGAGACTCCCCCCTCGCCAGATGGCAGAATCACAAAGGAGTTTTTAGAAGAGCTCCATGCTAAACTCCAAAAATCACTGGAGACAAACATCAAAGAGGCAGTGGCTGAGATAAAGCATGATATTCAGGGCCTGCAGGAGAGAACCTCAACCCTGGAAGCCAGGCTGGATGAAGCCCTACACCATCAATCGGAAGCGAACGAGGAGATAATCCGCTTGGGCCAGGAGATCCACTCCCTCCGGGATGGTCTGGAGGACCAGGAGAACCGGGACCGCAGGCAAAACCTGCGGATCCGCGGTATCCCTGAGGTGATAATACCCTCCCAGCTCAGGGCATATCTGACGGATTTTTTCCTTGCAATCTCACCTGATCTTGACCCAAGGGACCTCGAAATAGACAGGGCTCACAGGGCACTGGGCCCACGTTCAGAAGACCCAAATCGTAAGCGGGACGTGATCGTGCGCCTCCACAGTTTTTCAACCAAAGATAAGCTGATTGGAGCCTGCAGGGACAAGGACACGAGCATGTTCCAGAATGAGCCTCTGCAGGTCTATAATGACCTTTCCAAACTGACCGTAGACAGACGGAAAGCGATACGTCCCCTGACACTCCTCCGAGAAAAAAGAATAAAGTACAAATGGGGCTTCCTCTTCAAGCTGGTTATCCCCCACAAAGGAAAGTTCCTGACCATCCATCAGCCTGAAGATATGGAATCCCTGGCCAGAACCCTGGGCCTCCCTGTGGAACCCTTCCAACATGATTACCAGCCCGACAACAGACCCAGGGAACGTGAGGACCACCCGGTTAGAGCTTCCGAGCGCATTGCAGAACAGCGACAGTCCAGAGAGAGATGACCCAGCACCCAGAGAGACCCTCCAGGGAGATCACCGCTCTTCCCCCTAACACCACCTAAAATGGCGTCGGGAGGATCCCCACGGCGGGCCCCTGTCAAACGAAGCTACACCACTAACCTCTCACCAGAGACTTCTACCAGCATCCAGAGAGACGACCGACTTCATTCCCGACGACACCCTGAAGGAGCCACCCACCAAACCGCAGGAGAACGAGGAGCTGAGTCAACCCTGTGCACAACGGATTCTCCAAAGATGGCGTCCGCCACATCTCCATTCCGCTGCGGAACACCACGAGGCTCCCTGGACGAGGTCGAGATGAAGCAGACGTCATCACCGCGCGCGACATCCAGACTCTACGCTCCGCATCACGTGGCCCCCGATCCGTCGATCCAGACCAGAGTCATCGAGTGCCGAGCGCCAGAGGAGTCGATGCTGCAGCCCGGCTTCCGGATAGCGCACAGGTTCCCCCCCTCGGCCGAGGGGGGGGTCAAGAGGCTTTGCTGACACCCCAGCCCCCGACGGCCCTAAGGGATCTTGACTCCCCTCCGCGGAGGGTCAGACGCTCCAGGACTTCCTGTTCACAGGATCATCTCATGGGGCTGTATACCACTCGGACCACAGCGAAGGTCTGGAATTAACACTGCAAAATGTAAATTGGGAATAAAGCCTAAGGCGGAATGTATAAACTTGTACCCCCCCACTATCCTCCCCCCCCTACCCCATATCCCTCCCCCAGCTACCTCTGCTTCCCCTTACCCCCTACCTTCCTCCCCTACACCCCCCTCCTTCCATGGCCCCACCAAAGCTGGAATACATAGGAAAGGGATGTATACCGACACTGATGGCAGACACAGTACAGGGCCCCCTCTCCCTCCCCCCTCCCTTCCTCCTCTCCCCCCCCCTACTCTTCCCAGTTTCCCTACCTATCCCTGCCCCCCACTTACCCCTCCCCTTCCTCTCCTTGTCCCCTTTCCAAACCCGTACCCCCCCCCTCCCTTTCTCCCCCGGAGACCACCCCCCCCCCTAGGTCAGTGCCGTCACTGTCAGGTACCTATAGCAACGAAGGTTCCCCTTGGAAAATGTTTAAGGAGCTACGGTTGAAGAGGCCCCACCCCCCTCCCCTCTCCCCCTTATCCCCCCGTCCCCACCCCACCCCCCCCCACCCTACCCCCCCCTCTTACCCCCACACTTCCACTGCCTTGCCCCCCCCCTCAACACATAAGGTTACCCCCTTGCCCGCACCCACCCCCCCCTAGCCCCCTCAGGGCAGTACCACTCACCTACGTCCCAGGCTGCCCGATCACGTTCACAAAGTTGGACCTGATCCGTGCTGCTCACAGGCTCATCACATGAGGTCGCATAACACTTGGGCCACAGCGAAGGTCTGGTACTAACATTGCAAAATGTAAATTATGTATAAAGGCCTAAGGTGGAATGTATAAACTTGTACCCCTCCCCCCTCCCCTTCCTTTCCCTGTGTCCCCACCCTCCTCTGCTCCCCATGTACCCCTCCCCTTCCTCTCCCTGTCCCCTCCCAAACCCCGTCCCCCTGAGATGGCCCACTCACCCTTGAACCTGCCTGATCATGCACGGGCATGACTATGGCCATGACAGGCGCAGTACTTAGGACCACCACACGAGGCCGCTCACCACCTACGCAAAGTTAAATGCATAATGTGTAAATTGTGAATTGTGATTCCTGCACAACGCTGAAGGTTCAAGGTTTCATCCTGCACCCCCCCCCATCCCCTATTCCTCTCGTCCCCAGAGACCCCCCCCACCCTCACCTCCTCCCAGGTCCCCCTCAAAAGGGAAGATGTCCCGATACCGCGCCATTCCCTCTACTCCCCCCCCCTCCCCCTTATTTTTTTTTTCCCCCCGTGACCCGCTCCCCTCCCCTACATCCACCCCCAAACCCTCCCCCCCTCACACCAACGGATCAGGGTCCCCTCTCATACACCCTCTCTCCCCTCCATCAGACTCTAAGCACCTCAGGTATACAACATCACTTTCTAGTAGGCCCCACTGACAGAGGGTTCAAACCAAGGCCTCAAACCCACCCCCCACCCCTTAAAAAAAAAAAAAAAAGACGACCCGGCAACGAGGAAGCCGGTGGAAGTCGCAGAACTTTCTGGGTCTCCACCCGGCCCGTCTTCACTGGTGTACGTCCTACGACCCGCCCCCAAGGGTCTTACACCCACTAACCGGTTCTTCACCTAAGACCGGTCAAACACTTTCAGACCCCATTAGGGTCATTTTTCCTCCCTTTTTCAGCCGCTGTTACTGTCCCAGCGGCCCCCTTCCCGACCCCCCTCCCCCAAGCCCATTCTGACTGTACTCCCCAATACTCCACCAGCGACAACACACGCAAACTTAGCTGAGCGATTACTATGTCCCATCAAAAAGCACTAAAAATTGTCTCCCTCAACGTAAAGGGTCTCCACAATAATCGAAAACGCCGCCTGGCCCTCCAAGAGATAAAGAAAACAGGAGGGGACGTTGATTTCCTCCTGGAGACGCATTTTACGTCACAAGAGCCGCCTAAAATATTTCAGCATGCATATCCAATGAGTTATTTCTCATCCTTCAGCAGCAAGCGTAGAGGGGTTGCCATTCTGTTCCGACAGGGCACTCCATTTAATCTAACCAAAACCCAGGCAGACCCAGAGGGGAGATTTATTGTAGTCTATGGCTCACTATCCGGCACGTCAATCGCCCTTATTAACCTATACGCCCCAAACGAAAACCAGACTGAATTTCTTAAAAAGGTTCTGGAAGAAATTGACCCACAATATCTATCCTCAATACGCATTGCAGGGGATTTAAACATGGCTCTCAACCCTAAGGAAGACAAATCGAGCAACCCAGGACGACAACACTCTACTCAGTCACAAAGACTGGGGAAAAAATTCAAGGACATTATCGGGGACTTTTCTCTGGTAGACATTTGGAGAACACAACATCAGGGACAAAGAGATTATACTTTTTACTCGGCGCCTCACCAGTCTTACTCCCGTATTGACTACTTTCTTGCTTCCAAGAACGTCCTAGAGGCCACCACTGACACAGATATCGGCCCAATTACATGGTCGGATCATGCTCCCATCACCATGACCCTATCCATCCCCTTTGGGAAAACTATCTCATACTGCTGGAAACTCAATGATTCCTTACTGACCCACTCCGGGACAGTGATGGAACTCAAAAAATCCCTTAAGGAATACTTCAGAATAAACAAAGGCTCCGTAGCCTCTCCAGCAAGCCTGTGGGAAGCCCATAAGGCGACAATCCGAGGAAATCTTATCTCGATTGCCTCCCACCGGAAGAAATCTAAACTCAAATTAACTAAAGAGCTCACAACCAAAATAATCGACTTAGAGCAACAGCATAAAAATAATCCCTCCCGGAGAATTTATAAACAGTTGACAATTGCTCGAAACGATTTAAGGATCATCCAATTAGAAAGTGTAGAAAAAACTCTTAGATGGACGGGTCAGAGGTATTATGATAAAGGGAACAAGGCCGATAGACTTCTTGCCAGCAAGTTACGAGGCATACAGAAAAGATCGCAAATCACGGCGATCAGGAATAACTCTGGTGAACTCCAATACAACAGAAAAAAAATAGCAGAGGAATTCACCAAATTTTACACTAAACTGTATAACCTAAGAGCCCACTC
The DNA here is from genome assembly GCF_040206685.1 of Ascaphus truei. Classification (NCBI taxonomy): domain Eukaryota; kingdom Metazoa; phylum Chordata; class Amphibia; order Anura; family Ascaphidae; genus Ascaphus; species Ascaphus truei. Next base: position 237,022 of record NW_027456718.1, on the reverse strand, counting down.
TGCTAACTCTAAAGAGACGGATACGGCTTTAGCAGCCGGTTACCTATCCGAGTGCGACCTCCCTTCATTAACAGAAGAGGAGAATACTTACCTAAATGCGAAAATCACGCTAGACGAATTAGAAACGGCCGTTAGAGCCTCCAAAAATTCCAAGGCGCCGGGCCCTGATGGCTTCACAAATGCATACTACAAAAAATTCTTCCCCATTCTATCCAAACATCTATTAAGTTTGTTCAACTCATTCCTTGAAGGGAGTCCTATCCCATCCACAATGTCGTCCGCAAATTTGGCAATAATACTTAAAGACGGGAAGGACCCCACCCAATGCGGAAGTTACAGACCAATCTCATTGTTGAACAACGACCTTAAACTATACAGTAAAATTTTGGCGAACAGACTTAATCCCATCCTCCCGAGATTAATACATAAGGATCAGGTCGGGTTTGTCCTGGGTCGTCAGGCCTCAGACAATACACGTAAAGTTATAAACTTGGTAGATCATGCCCACCTTTCAGGCTCAAAGGCAATGTTGCTGAGCCTAGATGCAGAGAAGGCATTTGACAGGATTGATTGGCTATTTCTAAACCAGACATTGATTAAGTTCGGCTTCAGAGACTCGTTTCTAAAGGGAGTTCAAGCACTTTACCAGAATCCCTTAGCCTCGGTGCGCCTCTCGGGCGGAGGCTCGGAACGATTCCTAATCCAGAACGGTACCCGTCAAGGATGCCCCCTATCTCCTCTCCTCTTCGCCCTCACGATTGAACCATTGGCGTCTAAAATTAGAGGGAACCCGAACATCCAGGGAATCCCGATCGACAATTCACAATACAAAATTTCCCTATTCGCTGATGATATCATCCTTACCCTGACTAAACCTCTAACTTCCCTCCCTAACCTCCAGAGGGAATTGACAGAGTTTGGCAGAGTATCAGGATATACGATAAACAGCGACAAATCAGAGGCCCTAAATCTTAGTTTCCAGGATCCCGAAGCTCACCTCCTCAAAACCAATTTCAGCTACAGATGGTGCCCTGCATACATTAAATATCTGGGAGTAAATGTATCAAGGCACTATCGGGATCTCTACCGGGATAACTACCCGCGTTTATGGGATAAGATCAAAAATGATCTAGATCAGTGGGCAGGTTACCAGATCTCGTGGATTGGTCGAATGACTTCCGTTAAGATGAATATACTCCCAAGAATGTTATACCTCTTTCAAACACTCCCGATCCACGTCCCAGGCACTGATCTTAAAAACATGCAAAACAGAATATTTCAATTCATTTGGCAGGGCAAAAGACCCCGAGTCGCCAGGTCGGTCCTGATGGCTGCAAGATCTAGGGGAGGTATGGGGGTTCCGGACATACACAGATATTACCTAGCTGCACAGCTCAAGCAGGTGGTGATGTGGAATTCTGACCCGACCCGTTGTAGTTGGGTAGAGATAGAGACTCAATGTGCCAAAATGCCTTCTCTGCAAGCCTGCCTCTGGAGCCTGGACAGAGGAGAGGGTCATACACACAACCTGAAACTTCAGGCCTCCCGTTTCACATGGGACGTCTGGTCACGTTGTAAATACAAATATGGCCTTACTACCAAAAGCTCCCAATTGACCCCCATTCTAAACAATCCAAAGTTCCCCCCGGGATGTGGATCTAAACTGTTCGAACAATACAGCACAAGGGGTATAGAGGCGATTGCGGATCTTCTGAGCCTGGGGAGGCTTCTGAGCTTCCAAGAGGTAAGGACCAAATATAAAATTAAAGAATTGGACACATTTAAATATCTCCAAATTAGAAACTTTATTAGGACAACATGTCCTCTCCCAGAATACCCCACTCTCACATCATTTGAGCTTCTTTGCGAGACAAAGACCCACCAGAAGGGTCTAATCTCTGATATATACGGGGCTCTAGAGCGCTCCTCGACCCCAAAAGAACACGACTATATGCTCAAATGGGCAGCGGACCTGAACACTGTTATAGACAGAGAGACTTGGGAAGAAATCTGGGAGACAGCCTCGGAGACCTCCCTATGCACTACAATAAAGGAAAATATCTACAAAAATTATGTTTGGCTGGTATCTTACCCCAGCCCGATTAAACCAAATCTACCCTCTGGCTTCAGATCAATGTTGGAGAGGCTGTGGTCATAGAGGGGACATGGTCCATATCTGGTGGACCTGTCCAGAAATTATTAAGTACTGGGCCAAGGTCCAAATTTTAATAAAAGAGGTCACCGACCTAGAAGTGCCTATTGAACCACTGACCTACCTGCTGGCTGCACCATTGAAGGACATTGTCCGGCCAGTCAGGAAATTGATCTCCTTCATTATGACCGCGGCTCGTTGCTGTATTGCGGCCTCCTGGAGGAAGACAACTACGCCAGCACTAGGAACAATTAGGAAAAGAGTAGAAGAGGTAATGGCTATGGAGAGGCTCACAGCCATCGTCCGACAAAAACTGCCTGCACACGAGGATATCTGGGATCCCTGGATCTCCCACAATAGGACCAGACAACCACACCAAACGAACCGGACCCTGGTCACCCCACCATAGGCGCTCGAACACAACCCTAGAGGCCATTCCCATAATCAGTCAGATGGGTCTTCCCCCCCCCCTCCCTACCCCTCCCCCCTCTCTACCGTCCCCCCCCCTTCTTTACCTCCTCAGTCCCCCCCCTCTGCCTTCCCTCTTCGAAGGCCCCCCTCCCTTTTCCTACGGGCAACGGCGGTTGCCTAACTGTTTTTCCCCAAAAAATCTGCGGATTCAAAAATGTTAGGCTTATGTGAACTAAAAATAGGTAATAGTGAGTGGGGGAGTGGGGGAAGTGGATGGACTGGGCGCTTCCTAAACAGTATAGTAATCAGTGTGATAAGTGACACACCTTAAGTACACACAATAAACCTATCACCATATAGTGTTAAATAAAATGAAATACAGTGTACAGCAGCAGCTCAACTTCCTCTGATGGGATCGTTCCTAATCCCAGGATGTGGAGTATTCTTTTCTTGGGGTTGAGGAGGAGCGCTGGATAATCTCGTGATATGTAAAAGAATATAAATATATATAGTGCAGATGGTAATTCACTGCTATGAAGAATATAAAAAAAGTGTAAGAAATGAACTCACAAATCGTATAAAATCACTGCATGTCAGAGATCCTTCTCTCTCTGACTGGAGCCCTTTATGTAACTGGAGTCTGTATCCTCTCAGTGAAGTGGATGATATGAAAATAAAGAAAACCACAAATAGTGCAAATAGTATGAACTATACAAATGTATTATACACAGGTGATCAGGAAACTCACATTTTCCATAATAAAGATGGGTGGTGGAGAGAACCGCCGATAGAAGCAGGCTGCTGTTCGGTGCTTCACTTTCCCCTCACAGTGTAGTTCAGTGTCAATCTGTGCCGTCGCGTCACTTCCGGTTTCGCGTCACGGGTGAGGGCGGGAAGCCAAAATGGGAGCGATCTCAGCAGTAGTTTGCCAGTCCTTCCAGGCGCAGAATCTCTCAGAACTCTAACTCTACGCGTTTCGCAACAGCTTCGTCAGGAGCTACTGGTAAACTACTGGCAAACTACTGCTGAGATCGCTCCCATTTTGGCTTCCCGCCCTCACCCGTGACGCGAAACCGGAAGTGACGCGACGGCACAGATTGACACTGAACTACACTGTGAGGGGAAAGTGAAGCACCGAACAGCAGCCTGCTTCTATCGGCGGTTCTCTCCACCACCCATCTTTATTATGGAAAATGTGAGTTTCCTGATCACCTGTGTATAATACATTTGTATAGTTCATACTATTTGCACTATTTGTGGTTTTCTTTATTTTCATATCATCCACTTCACTGAGAGGATACAGACTCCAGTTACATAAAGGGCTCCAGTCAGAGAGAGAAGGATCTCTGACATGCAGTGATTTTATACGATTTTTGTGAGTTCATTTCTTACACTTTTTTTATATTCTTCATAGCAGTGAATTACCATCTGCACTATATATATTTATATTCTTTTACATATCACGAGATTATCCAGCGCTCCTCCTCAACCCCAAGAAAAGAAATTATGTGAACTAAGCCACTGTATGTTTATCTGAATGCCTAATAAAACTGTTTGGAAAACAGTAAGTCTCTGTCTCTACAGTATGTCTGTCTCTACAGCATGTCTCTGCCTCTACAGTATGTCTGTCTCTACAGCATGTCTCTGTCTCTACAGTATGTCTCTGTCTGTCTCTGTCTCTCTACAGTATGTCTCTGTCTGTCTCTACAGTATGTCTGCCTCTACAGCATGTCTCTGCCTCTACAGTAAGTCTCTGTCGGGGGGCGTGTCTATGACGTCAACCGTATGTCTGTCTCTACCGTATGTCTGTCTCTACCGTATGTCTGTCTCTACCGTATGTCTGTCTCTACCGTATGTCTATCTCTACCGTATGTCTGTCTCTACAGTATGTCTGTTTCTACCGTATGTCTGTTTCTACCGTATGTCTGTCTCTACCGTATGTCTGTCTCTACAGTATGTCTGTCTCTACCGTATGTCTGTTTCTACTGTGTCTGTCTCTACCGTAAGTCTGTCTCTACCGTATGTCTGTCTCTACCGTATGTCTGCCTCTACCGTATGTCTGTCTCTACCGTATGTCTGTCTCTACTGTGTCTGTCTCTACCGTATGTCTGCCTCTACCGTATGTCTGTCTCTACCGTATGTCTGTCTCTACCGTATGTCTGTCTCTACTGTGTCTGCCTCTACCGTATGTCTGTCTCTACCGTATGTCTGTCTCTACTGTGTCTGTCTCTACCGTATGTCTGTCTCTACCGTATGTCTGTCTCTACTGTGTCTGTCTCTACCGTATGTCTGTCTCTACCGTATGTCTGTCTCTACTGTGTCTGTCTCTACCGTATGTCTGTCTCTACCGTATGTCTGTCTCTACTGTGTCTGCCTCTACCGTATGTCTGTCTCTACCGTATGTCTGTCTCTACCGTATGTCTGTCTCTACCGTATGTCTGTCTCTACCGTATGTCTGTCTCTACCGTATGTCTGTCTCTATCGTATGTCTGTCTCTACCGTATGTCTGTCTCTACCGTATGTCTGTCTCTACAGCATGTCTGCCTCTACCGTATGTCTCTGCCTCTACAGCATGTCTTTGCCTCTACCGTATGTCTCTGCCTCTACCGTATGTCTCTGCCTCTACAGTTTGTCTCTGCCTCTACCGTATGTCTCTGTCTCTACAGTATGTCTCTGTCTCTACAGTATGTCTCTGTCTCTACAGTATGTCTCTGTCTGTCTCTGTCTCTCTACAGTATGTCTCTGTCTGTCTCTACCGTATGTCTGTCTATACCGTATGTCTGTCTCTACCGTATGTCTGTCTCTACCGTATGTCTGTCTCTACCGTATGTCTGTCTCTACCGTATGTCTGTCTCTACCGTATGTCTGTCTCTACCGTATGTCTGTCTCTACCGTATGTCTGTCTCTACCGTATGTCTGTCTCTACCGTATGTCTGTCTCTACCGTATGTCTGTCTCTACCGTATGTCTGTCTCTACCGTATGTCTCTGCCTCTACCGTATGTCTGTCTCTACCGTATGTCTGCCTCTACCGTATGTCTCTGCCTCTACCGTATGTCTCTGCCTCTACAGCATGTCTTTGCCTCTACCGTATGTCTCTGCCTCTACAGCATGTCTCTGTCAATACAGCATGTCTCTGTCTCTACAGTATGTCTCTGTCTCTCTACAGTATGTCTCTATGTCTGTCTCTACCGTCTGTCTGTCTCTACCGTATGTCTATCTCTACCGTATGTCTGTCTCTACCGTCTGTCTGTCTCTACCGTATGTCTGTCTCTACAGTATGTCTGTCTCTACCGTATGTCTCTGCCTCTACCGTATGTCTCTGCCTCTACCGTATGTCTCTGCCTCTACCGTATGTCTGTCTCTACCGTATGTCTGTCTCTACAGTATGTCTGTCTCTACAGTATATCTGTCTCTACAGTATGTCTCTGCCTCTACAGTATGTCTCTGTCTCTACCGTATGTCTCTGTCTCTACCGTATGTCTGTCTCTACCGTATGTCTGTCTCTACCGTATGTTTGTCTCTACCGTATGTCTGTCTCTACCGTATGTCTGTCTCTACCGTCTGTCTGTCTCTACCGTCTGTCTGTCTCTACCGTCTGTCTGTCTCTACCGTCTGTCTGTCTCTACCGTCTGTCTGTCTGTCTCTACCATCTGTCTGTCTGTCTGTCTCTACCGTCTGTCTCTGTCGTCTGTCTGTCTCTGTCATCTGTCTGTCTCTCTGTCGTCTGTCTGTCTGTCTGTCTCTGTCATCTGTCTGTCTGTCTCTGTCGTCTGTCTGTCTCTGTCGTCTGTCTGTCTGTCTCTACCGTCTGTCTGTCTCTGTCGTCTGTCTGTCTGTCTCTGTCTGTCTGTCTGTCTCTGTCGTCTGTCTGTCTGTCTCTACCGTCTGTCTCTGTCTGTCTGTGTCTGTCTGTCTCTACCGTATGTCTGTCTGTCTGTCTGTCTGTGTCTGTCTGTCTCTACCGTCTGTCTCTGTCTGTCTGTGTCTGTCTCTGTCTACCGTATGTCTGTCTGTCTCTGTCTGTCTGTCTCTACCGTATGTCTGTCTGTCTCTGTCTGTCTGTCTCTACCGTATGTCTGTCTGTCTCTGTCTGTCTGTCTCTACCGTATGTCTGTCTCTGTCTGTCTGTCTCTATCGTATGTCTGGTTCTGCCTGTCTCTACCGTATAAAAACAAAGAAAGAGACAGAGCAAAAAACCTCATTGTGCAATATATAAACACAATTGTATTGGTAAACTGGTAAGTATCAGACGTACATCAATATGGTTAAAATTCGGCAGAACATGTTATGGACATGTTACCAATCTGTACTCTGGATAGGGGACATCTGGATCAGCTCACTTTTCACAGGTCTTGTGGAACAGCTGTAAACCGGCAAGATGCAAACACTGCGATCGTCGCCACAGGGGAAACTTGCTGTGCGCATAGTTCAGGGAGAAACATATAAAACAACCATAACTCAATTTTTATTTCGTTTTATAAAAATTGATGAAGAAAGTCCCCCTCAAATAGTGTATTAAACATAAATAGGTATATTTGCGATTTCATTCAGAACACCAGAGATAGGGAAATACTCATTTATTGTAGCACCCCACTTAGTATGTGTGTAGTGACTCACTGTAAATGATCTGAAGATGTGCAGCTCCGGACTTCTAAGGCATCCCGCTGGCTTGATGCCACAATGTCTGTAAAAGTCCGGAGTTGAAATGGCTCAGTGTCCCCAAAGTGTTACTTGGGGAGGGGTTCCTCAAGTACCCCCATCCTAGTGTAAAGTCCGGGCAGTTTGGCAAATGGTGGCCAGCCCAGACTTACTGTCGCCAGGTAGAGGGGCTTGGTCTCATATGCTAAGAAGCAAAGGTGCTACATTCACGCATGCCCTGAGAAGGCCCTCTGCCAGGTTTGTGACGTATTGGCAACTCCAGGAGAGGTGGGACAAGTTATTCCCACAGAGAGATTGGCTGCTCTGGTTAGGTATAGGGTTATGAACCCTATAAGAATTCCTGCAGCCCATCAGGAATCGGATTCATCCAAGATTCATCAAAGACTTCGTAAGATCCCAAGTGCCATTACAGCGGTGGCAGAACGGAGGAAGCAGCTCCGTCTGAGTACACAGCGGTTGCGACTTGCACCGCTGACCGAGAACAGTTCCAAGCCGTTTCGCGAGTAACTCCCTGTCACGGTAGACCAGGTCTTACCAACACTTAAATACCGGGATTCTGGATTGAGCACACAAGTGGGCAAAACAAATTGTAATTTATTTCTTTTCAGACAAACACACATCTTCACAGTTACACTAAATAAACACTTACTGGGATGGGGAAACTAAATCAAATGTCCATGGAACTAATGACTTGAAAACAAAGTCTCTGGGCACCCCTGCACGCATGCAAGTGGGTGCGCGGTTTGAGCCGTGCGAGAGTCCTTGGCTACGGGCACAAGTTGTCACCCTTATATCTCCGACGGAGGAAAGATGTTCGTTCAGTCCTTACAGGATTTGTTTGGGAATCCTTAGCTCAAACGAATTCTGGAAGAGGGTGCAAATCTTCGTTATGATGTAGGTTAACCCCTCACTCTCCGGAACCGCTGACGCTAAACCTTGGACGTTTCTTGGTGAATCTTAGATGGAACTAACTTTCTAATGGACTGCATGACCTTTTAAAAACTCCCAAATGTCCATCCTGTCAGTCTGCAGCGAATCACTGAATGGGAATTTTATCCCTGGCCACTCACACGCTTTGCCAGGTGGATAACTCCTGGCTTCAGAAAAGTGACAGAGCATGTGCAACATAAATGTCATCTTCCCCCACCTGGCCACTTGCTACTTAGCGTACACCATCCTGCTTCCTTAATGAATGCTACTCAGTCTACCTCACTCCTGCCTGTGAACAAAAGGGTTTAACACCCCTAGAACAAATGCTCTCACACCTATTTCTTTGAAGCTCAGAGGTTTTCTGCTAAGCATTTCAAAGCACAGAATTACAAACCCCAAGTGTCATCCCCTGTCTATAGTGTTAATTTTCTTACCCTTATATCTTTAAAATACCAAAATTATGAAAGGGCACATGCGGGACGGGACTAGGTATGGATGTATACGTAATTAGCTAATACACGGCGTGAGAATACAATTAAAGAAGCAACACACCCGAAATGAAAGTGCAAAACACACATCCTCAGTTGGGGGAACAGTCAGAGATGACGACGAGCACAATCAAAGAAGAAATCGATCGATCTAAGGGCTTACTTCTTGAACACAGAGCAGGCACGGGAGAAAGGAGGGCAGGCTATGTCTCCCGGCGGGAGCTCCGACAGTGATTCAGCGCAGGGGCAGGGAGAGTCCTGATAACCCAGAGATGCAGCCAGTCATTAAAAAAGATATAACACTGTTTACTGACTTGAAGGCTTTCTTTCATGGTGAGGTGGAAAGCCTCAGATAAGATCTAAACAATCGCACGAATGAATTAGAGAGAAAAACGGACACCGCTGCGGAGTGTCACAAACACACGAGTAGGAGGTCTCCCTTCTCAAAAGTAGAATAGAGGAACCGGAGGAAAAGCAGGAGGACGGGGAAGACAGAGATAGAAGAAACAACTTACGGATCCGAGGGATCCCTGAGGAAATAGCTGATGTGGAGGAGATGCTGGGGAGGTGGATGGGCTCCCTGCTACCTGACAAGCCAGAACCGGAACTTTATGATGGATCGCTGTGATCCAGACCCCTTCCGAACAACCCGCCAAGGGATGTAATTCTGCGATTACATTATTTTAAGACCAAGGAAGAGATATGCAAAATCACCCGTGCCTCCCCTACAATTAAATTTGAGGGAGTGCAGATGATTGTTTTTCAGGATATCTCCCCCTCTGCATTGAATAAAAGTGGGACCCTCCAACCTGTAATGAAAATATTAAGAGACCATGGGGTCAAATATAGGTGGGTCTTTCCCTTTGGATTGTTAATAATCAAAAACGGCAGAGCTCATACTTTGAAAAACATAAATGATGGTGCGGATTTCCTACTGAAGCTGGGGATGAAAGATGTGCGTACTCACCAAGTGGAGAAACGTCCATCCCTGGTGCCAGGCTGGAAGAGAGTGGGCAACTCCAGGGAGAGACAGGAGCCAGGCTGGAAGAGAGCGGGCAACTCCAGGGAGAGACAGGAGCCAGGCTGGAAGAGAGTGGGCAACTCCAGGGAGAGACAGGAGCCAGGCTGGAAGAGAGTGGGCAACTCCAGGGAGAGACAGGAGCCAGGCTGGAAGAGAGCGGGCAACTCCAGGGAGAGACAGGAGGAGAAAAACAAAGTGTGAGGCAAGAAGTATCAATCTTCCAATCACCCAATAAAGCAAATAAGGACTAAACCGCAACATTTCTGCAAAACAGGAGGCTCTTAAAAGGGCTCTGCCAATACTGTGGATATAGCTGTAAAAACAAGGTGCCAGTTTATGTTCCGGTCCAGGTTCGGGGCTTACCTCGGAGCGGGAAGCGGCGGAGGGAAGATTCGGACCCCCATGGAGTGATCCGGAGGTGGCAGCAGAAGAGGGAAAAAAAGCGTGGTCAAACATGGCGGCGGCAAAAAAGGCGCGAAGGAACTGAAGAGAAGCTCCGCAGGACTAGGGGGTGAGAGAAGAGGCGGAGCTTCCACGGAGGCGGGCGTAAAAGCCTCAGAGGGCTAAAGCGGTGACAAGGGGGGAAGTGACGTGGGTAGAAGCTGCCAGGTGAGAGGCTGATGGGAAAGCGACAGGTGCTCAGATGGCGAAAAATGGGGAATTGATGGGAGCTCTCGGTGGGGGTGCGCGAATTCCGCTACCGGGAGCTCCGAGAAGAAAGAGAGAGGGGGGAGGAAGGGTAAAAGGGAGAGAGAGCAACGGGGACAGCAAGAAGGGAAAAGGAGAGGGGGAAGAGGAGGGAGGAAGGGAGGCACAAGAGAAGTGAATAGAGCGGGAGAAATAGAGGTCCCAGAGTAAAGGTGCCATAAGATGATCAGGAAAGGGAGGGGATAAGAGGAGGAGAAGAATAAATAGGGAGAGAGAGGGGCAGGGGATAAAGAGAAGGGAAAAAACGTAGATTGGTCAGAGAGACGGGGGGCCAAGAGGGAAGTAGCGGATAGGTACGGCAGAAAGCGGGGTAGAAGAGGGACCACATTAGGTTCAATTTAGTTCAGTTAATTAGGGGGTTAAAAAGTTAAGGGTGTAAGACGTAGGTTAAACTTTAATTATAATGTATGTTATTGAGAATAATGAATTAAAAAGAATGTAGTGCCGGGAAAAGGTCGGGAGCTTCGCCATCCTGGCAGTAGGCATGTGCTGGCAACCACGATGGGCTAGGTTTACGGCAGCCCACGGGGAAAGACCCAGGGGAAAGGGGGCTGATTTGTCGTCCGAGGGCTCAGTGTAGTGGAAGCCCTAAGGTGACACATTGCCCCTGGACACAAGAGCCTTGGTCTTTGGAGGCCAAGAGAGGCTCTGACCATTGTCTGTATAATCTGTATGTTTTGTCTTCCCAGTATTTCCTACTGTGTGTTTCCCTTCCTATTCCCTTTTCCCACCAACTGAAAGCTGGAGCAGATGCAGGACATGGATAACGAAACGAAGCAAGGAACTCCGGGCGGATCCAAAAAGTGTTGCGGATAGGGGTAAGCGAACACATTAATATATATATATAGATGGCGGTGTAACGCGTAGCTCACCACAAACGAAGCGCGACAACGGTGCTGAGGCAGGGAATTGAGTAACGCTGACCCACAGCCACGCGGGCGCGCCTAGGATGTAGTCGTTCAAGCCAGGTCAGGGTTACAGATAGTAGAGTAGTTGAGGTACTTGCCAGGTTCATGAGTGGAGAGTTGTGGATCGTCGGTGTGCATAGCCAGGTTAAGGATTGGAGAGTATCTGATAGTCGGGGTACGTAGCCAGGTTCAGGATAGGAGAATATCGGATCGTCGGAGTACTTAGCCAAGGTCAGGACTGGAGCCAGGAAAATGGTCGTACAAGCCGGAGCAGGAAAGGAGAGAAGCGGAGTCCAAGGAGCTAGCAGGGTTCTGGCAACAAGAGGTTAACAGGCAGGCAAGGCAAGACAAGGTCTCAGGAACAAGGATGTGGCAAGGCACGGCGTCACAATGACTATGCTCAGCAAAGACTGGTTGCAGACTGAGGGTATATATAGGAGGAGCCTCCAATAGCCAGCCAGGGCGGAACCAGGAAGTAAGACTCGATTGGCTGCTGGTGCACACAGGTGTGCCCTATGATGCAGCCTAATCAGGGTTGAGGGTGGAACTGCTTGTGCGCTGTCCTACGCGCGTCATGGAGGCCAGTGGGCGGAGCCTAGAGCGAGCGTCACTCCCACGCCAATTCCTGGGACCAGTTGCGGGCCGACCCGCGTGCGTCACGGAGGTCAGGGGGTGTGGCCTGACTCGCGCGTCACGTCCACGTCGTATGACAGTGCGAGGGGCAGGGCCAGGGTCCACAGATGCTGGAACAGAGTGCGCAGGGTCCGTGCGCGTCACAGGACCAGAGGAATGCGCATCTTGAGTGTCTGTACTAGAAGGGCCAGTGAGGTGAGGAGACGGTCCATGGCTGCCAGGATGGCGAATCCTCACAGAACCCCCCTCCCCCTCTAGGAGCGACCTCCGGGCGACTCCACGAAGGCTTGTACGGAAATTTCGTATGGAAGATACGCACCAGTCTGGCTGTGTGAACCCGGTGGCTCGGAATCCAGGACCTTTCTTCAGGACCGAAACCTCTCCAATGCACCAGATAGTGCAGTGATCCTCTGGAGATCTTGGAATCCAGAATGGATTGGATCTCATATTCAGGTTGACCTTGGATCATAAGCGGAGAAGTAGAAGAAACAGGAACAGAGAAATCATTCAAAACCACGGGTTTAAGAAGAGAAACGTGAAAAACAGAGGGAATCTTCATAGCGGGCGGGAGATCGAGACGGTACGCAACCGGATGAATCCTCTCTGAAATAGAGTAGGGTCCAAGAAATCTGTGTGCGAATTTCATAGATGGAACCTTGAGCCTGATATTCTTGGAGGAGAGCCAGACCTTGTCGCCAGTTTTGAAGTCCAGAACAGGTTTACGATGGCGATCTGCCTGTTGACCACTTGCCTGTTGTTGACCTGGATCCTTTTCCAAAGGTCCTGTAGATCCTTGATCCTCTCATCTGCCGCTGAGACCCCTGAGGAAGGTAACACCATAGGAAGAGTAGATGGGTTAAATCCACAATTGACATAGAAGGGAGATTCAAAAGTGGAACCGCTGCGTGCGTTATTATGAGCGAACTCTGCCCAGGGTAGGAGTTCAGCCCAGTCATCTTGAGAGTCTGACACAAAACAACGTAAGTATTGTTCGAACGACTGATTGGTCCTCTCCGTTGACCATTGGTCTGTGGATGGTATCCAGAAGAAAAATGGAGGGCTATACCAAGCTGACGACAAAAAGATCACCAGAACCGAGAAATAAACTGAGAGCCTCTCTCTGAGACGATTACCATGGGTACTCCGTGTAAGTGAAAAATCTCCTTAATGAAGACATCAGCTAACCTGGGGGAATTAGGAAGACCCTCGAGGTGTATAAAGTGAGCCTGTTTCGAGAATCGGTCCACTACCACAAGAATTGAGTCCATACCCTTGGAGATAGGTAACTCGACTATAAAATTCATGGATAAGTGGCCGTTCAGGAACAGGGAGAGGCTGAAGAAGACCAGAGGGAGAGGTACTGGGCGTCTTAGTCCTGGCACATGTGGGGCATGCAGTTATGAAAATTTTAACATCCTTTTGCATCTCTGGCCACCAAAAAGTAGGAGAAATAAGATCCAGTGTCCTCTTGGTACCGGGGTGACCTGCAGATCTAGAAGAATGACTCCACTCGAGGACCTTTTTTCGATGAAGGACAGAAGTGAAGAGACAGTCCTGAGGAGGCGAGATGCCAGGAAGAATATGACTTTGTTGACGAACAATGTCCTTAAGAGCTCCAAATGAAGAAGCCGAGAGAATACATTTGGGAGAAAGAATGGGCTTCTGCTGATCTTCGGAATTATTGTCCGTTGAGAATTGACGGGATAATGTCTCAACTTTGATATTTTTAGATCCAGGAAGATAGGAAATTATGAAATTGAATCTAGAGGAGAATAGTGACCATCTGGCTTGGCGGACTCCGAGGCGACGAGCTCCTTCGATGTAAAGTAAGTTCTTATGATCCGTGAGGATCGTTATAGGGTCGTTGGTACCTTCCAGAAGGTGTCTCCATTCTTCGAATGTCAGTTTAATTGCCAAAAGTTCACGGTTCCCAATATCGTAGTTGCATTCAGCCGGAGATTTTTTTTCCGAAAAGAAGGCACAAGGGTGCAACCTGGACAAATGATTCTTTCTTTGGGAAAGAACAGCGCCTACCCCGACATCAGAAACATCAACTTCAAGAGTAAACGGAAGTTGGGGGTCAGGGTGAATGAGAACCGGGGCAGATACAAAAGCTTTTTTGAGAAGAGAAAAAGATTGAAGGGCCGCTGAGGACCAGGAGGCCGGATCTGCTCCTTTCTTGGTTAATTCGGTCAAAGAAGCCACTAGAGAAGAATTTTTTTGGTTGAATCGACGATAATAATTAGAAAATCCAAAAAGCGCTGGGCAGCCTTGAGTAGTAGGTTGAGGCCAATCCAGGACTGCTCTGACCTTGGCGGGATTCATGGTGAGACCGGTGTCAGATATAATATATCCCAAAAAACTGGTAGATGTCTGATGGAAATGAAAATTTTCAAGTTTGGCAAAACGTCCATTTTCGCATAACCAGAGAAGTACCTGTTTTACGTGAGACATGTTCCTGAATGGATTTAGAAAAAATTAGGATATCGTTGAGATAGATGATTACAAAGGAGTTGAGAAGGTCTCCAAAAACTTAATTTACAAAGTCCTGAAAAATGGCTGGGGCATTGCATAGACCAAAATGCATGACCAAGTACTCATAATGTCCGTCCCTGATCCTGACAAGATTGTAGGCACCACGTAAATCTAATTTAGAGAAGATGTTCGCTCCTTGTAATCGATCGAATAATTCAGAAATGAGAGGCAGAGGGTAACGATTCTTTACAGTGATTTTGTTAAGGGCTCGTTAGTCTATGCAGGGGCGTAAGGCTCCGTCCTTCTTCTTCACAAAGTAAAATCCAGCACCTGCAGGAGAGGTAGACTTATGTATGAATCCCTTCTGCAAATTCTCTGCGATATATTCTTTCATTGCCTTGGTCTCTGGCAAGGACAATGGGTAAGAAGTCCCTCTGGGTGAGGTAGAACCAGGAAGCAGGTTGATAGGACAGTGGAACAGGCGATGGGGAGGTAGGACCTCGGATTTCACCTTATCAAAGACGTCCTGAAAGTCGGTGTACTCCTCTGGTCACGTACATTTTCCTCGGTCACGGTGGTACCCCCGATACTACTTGCTTCTAGGATGCAGTTCTTGTTGCAATAGGAACTCCATCGAATAGGTTCCTTGCCAAGCCAATCCACCTGAGGATTATGGATCTGTAGCCAAGGTAAACAAAGGGTCACTCCAATAGATGGGGTGTGAATTGAATTGAATTGGATTTTTTCCAAATGTTTATCCTCCACTCTGAGCTGAAGAACCTCTGTCTCCAATGAGATAAACGCCGGCTGAAGAGGTCTCCCATCTATGGCTTCAAGGGCAATGGGCTTCTCTCTACGCTTCATGGGCACCAGGTGGCGTTCTGCGAATTCTTGATCTATAAAGTTTCCTGCAGAACCAGAATCAAGAAAAGCGAGAGTAGATACTTGGAAGCCCTCCTCAAAGATAGTGATAGGAAGTAGAATGCAAGAAGGGTGATCAGTAGAAATGGGGGAAAGAGAAAGCGTTCCCACTGAGAATCCCCCGGGTCTCAGGGGAACCTTGCATTTCCCGACTTTTGGGGACAAAAATATGCAAAATGTCCAGCAGTACCGCAGTATAGGCATAACCCAGCATTCTTGCGTCGTATTTTTTCAGACTTGGAAAGACTAGTACCCCCTAACAGCATAGGTTCAGAAGTATCCGGGAACGGGCTTTCAGTTTGACTCACCTGACCTGGATTGATCCGGGATGGAGAAATTCGATGATGAACCTTCTCAGATTTCCTTTCCTGGATACGGTGACCCACCTTAATGCAGACAGCGATAAGTTCCTCCAAGTCCGAGGGACGGTCGTAGGTTGCCAGTTCATCCTTCAAGGTCTATGATAATCCTTGCCAGAAGGCCACAGACAGGGCTACATCGTTCCAGTCAGTTTCAGCCGCTATAGTCCTAAACTCAAGTGCGTATCTGGCAACAGTGCGATTATGTTGAGACACATGGAAGACTACAGGAAGATCTGTATCTGACTCTTTCCTCCTAGATCAGCCCTTACCAAATGATCTCTAAGGTTTCTTCCCCTTTTGTAGGAGAACAAAGGCTTATCCCTCACGGTAGATGCAAGGGAGTCATCTGTGTTGAGTATCAGCCAGTGTTTCAAGATTATCTTCTTAATCTTACCACTCCATGTCCCATAGGTGGACACAAAGGGAATAGAGTATCTATAGGGACACAACCGGAGATCCGCTGGGGTTTTGGTTTCTGGGCTGGGTTGAAAACTCTCGGCTGAAACGGGGCAGCAGAGCTAGGGGGTTAGGGTGGGTTAAAATAATGATTTCTCTAGGGTAGGCATAGAATTGATGGCTGTCTAGCTGAGATGGGGAAGAGGGGGATGCACGGAATTAAGGAGAATTAAGGGGAAAGTTGGTTATTAACTCTTTCATCTACCTTGTTGCTGCAGAGGAGAAGGTGGCTGGAGATACACGACCACATGGACGTTTAGACGATTCACTAAGACATCAGATGCCCCCATATAATGTGCCGGGGCCCATGGTTGTTCCGCCACATAGCCACCTTAGTCCCTAAACAAAGAAATATGGGAGAAAGAGAGACATGTAGACAAAAATAAAGTAGATTTGAAAGAGAGAAGGGTAGCGATAAGGGTGCGTATCAAAACAGAGAGAGATAGAAGAGAGCTGTGGCGGGTGGATACAAGGGTCCTGGGTGCCTCCTCGGGGCCTTGCGGGTTAGGTTAAGGGAGATGGGAGTTACAGTTGATGTTCATGTTACGGACTTTTGATGTCAGACTTGTTCCTTACGATATGCGATAGAAAGGATGTGAATATATCCTCTGAGGTATATGTATACACTATCTGACAGTGGGTTTACTCTATAGCTCGTTTCTGTTGTTTCTGCTATACTTATAATAAAAAAAATATCTGCCGCTCTGATTATGTTTCCGTTATAATGTTAAGGTTATAAAAAATGCCGGAAGTTGGACCACTTCGGCTGTTCGCCTGTGCTTCGTGGCGTGATACATGGAAGTTGGACCACTTCGGCTGCTCGCCTGTGCTTCGTGGCGTGATACATGGAAGTTGGACCACTTCGGCTGTTCGCCTGTGCTTCGTGGCGTGATACATGGAAGTTGGACCACTTCGGCTGTTCGCCTGTGCTTCGTGGCGTGATACATGGAAGTTGGACCACTTCGGCTGTTCGCCTGTGCTTCGTGGCGTGATACATGGAAGTTGGACCACTTCGGCTGCTCGCCTGTGCTTCGTGGCGTGATACATGGAAGTTGTCCATGTACACGGAAAAGTCCCATGGGAATCTGAAACCCGGGATTCCCCGAAGTACTGGGTACCTACTATTGAGGTGCCAGTCAGTTCTACCCCTAGGGCAAAAGGGCCGAGATTGGTCACATCCAACTCTGGTCCTTTCATGTTCTTTTCTTTCCCACCCCTCCCTTCCTCTCCCCCTTCCCCACCCTCGGTGTCTGGTCTCTCTACTGCCGGGGGCCCGGATCGCCACATTACTGGGTATATTGTCAGGGAAACCTGCTCCTGTCATATGATGCAAACTAAGCATGAGATGCAGTTACACGGCGCTTTTGAGAATAAAAGACAAGTCAAATTAAAATGTCAGTCAATATAATCTCACATAATGCTAAAGGCTTGAATAGCCCTAATAAATGCAGGGTGGCACTAGCTGACTACAGGAATAAACAAGCCCAAATAGTAATGATCCAAGAGACTCACTTTAGCATAAATAGTGCACCTACATGTATAGATAAACACTTCAGGCAATTCTTCTTAGCATCAGCCACTGAGAAAAAGAGATGGGTTGCAATATTGATCCACAATCAATTTATAGTTGGGACAGTTAAGAAAGACAGAGATGGGCGGTTCTTGGTCCTAGTGGGCTCGGTGCAGGAACAACCTCCGACCCGATCCTCCATATATACCCCTTGCGAGCAAAACCCGTTTTTTCCCACTAATTTCTTTCTGACGCTGAATAAAGTGGCAAAAGGCAATATAATATTAGCAGGGACTTGAACATAGCGATTGACCCAAAGTTAGATAGATCAGGTTCCGCATAAACCCAATAATAAAGGGGCGTGGAATGCACTAACTATGGGTATGCGGCTAAATCAGCTCTGATATTTGGAGAGGACTCCGTCCTTCTGAAAGAAATGACACTTTCTTTTCCCATCCCCATAACACTTATAGGCAGAATCGATTAGTTCTTTATCTTTAGTAGATTGGTCCCCAAGGTCTCCCGAGCAGCGATCCATGATATTTCGTGGTCGGCCATGCAGCGATCCATGATATTTCGTGGTCGGACCATGCAGCGATCCATGATATTTCGTGGTCGGACAATGCACCGATTGAGCCAAAGTGCGCTCAAATACACCTGGACAGACCTGCAAATTGGAAACTTAATGAGTCAATCCTGAAAACTCCAGAAATCCACCAATCTATATGGGAGGAGATGGACCACTTCTTTAAGGTAAACGATGGCAGTGTAAATTCCCGCTCCACCCTCTGGGAAGCACACAAGGCAACAATGAGAGGCACCCTAATTAGCATAGCGGCTAGACGCAAGAGAGAAAGAAACGCTAAAATAACTAAACTTCAAGCTAAACTAAAATCACTTTCGGATACACATAATCAAAACGCTAATCCACAGATTCTAAAAGAACTGAAAGATATCAAGATTGAGTTGAATTTACTTTTAACCTTCCAGGTGGATAATTCTTTAAGTTGGTCAAAGAGGAAGTTTTATGAGAAAGCGAACAGGCCAGATACCTTGCTGGCAAATAAATTGAGGAATAGACAACCGAACTATAATATCCAGGCGATACGCTCAAAAACGGGATCCACCACGGCCAACCCAAAACTAATAGCAGCGGAATCTAAGGGATTCTATGAGGATCTTTATAATGGAGAAAAAGTGGCACAGAAAGAGCTCGAAGGGATTTCCTGGCAAGCTCTAATCTACCAAGATTGAGCAGTTCGGATAGGGAAGTGTAACGATGCGGTTGCTAGCCCGGTAATAAAGGGGTTACCCCCCAGCTGGCAACCCCTACCATCGTGCAGGAGACGAGGGGTTAATGTAATTATGTGTGATAATCTGTATGCATTCCCCTGCTTCAGCACAATGTGTTTCCCCCTGTTTCATATGTTCCCACTCTACTACGTGGTTACACCAAACACATACACAGGGATCAGGTCGGGAGGGCAAGGGTTAACAGTGTACTAGTGTTTATGACCCTTTGTTCCCCTTCCCCGCCCGTGGGGCCACCATTTGCCAGGAGTTTCGGCAACCGCCACAGAGCCCCATGTGGTCCTATGCAAAGTTTAAAGGGCTGCTTCTACGGCGGAAAAATTATGCTGGGCTTCAAAAGTGATTAAAACTGATGTTCCTATCTCCGGTTCGTTGGGGCGTAGAGAGCTGGAATTTGGCCACCGTGCAGTCACCAATCCAGCATGATTGCATGGCAATTTTCAGCCCTCTCGGACTAACCGAACGGAGGGAGTTTAGGTGTATAAGTTACGGTCGCCGCCATGGGGGGAAAAGGATAGCTGGTTTAAAATACTGTTTAAACCCAAATATGCTATCTCCGGTTCGGTGATATCTAGAAGGCTGGAATTTGGCCACCAGGTGGTCACACCTCCGGCATGATGGCATGGCAATTTTCAGCCCTCAGATTAACCGACTGAATATTTTTATATGTATAAATTGTTATAGGCTTACTGTATTTCTCTGCCTTCTGTAAAGCCCGCGAAAGTTACTGGCCCATCAGGTATGCTAATGGCCAGAGGGCGCCTGCCTGTCTGAGGAGCAAGCTCCGATCAAAGGATCACTCCCCCAGATTGAGTATACAGGGTGGAGAAAGAGCAAGACATGGCTGTTTACATTAAGGGCCATACTTCACACCTCTGGTCAGAGTTCCCCGGTCCTGATTCCCAGATGGCAGACTTTGAGACGCCAACTAATACGCATGTGATAACAAGGTACCCTCCTGCTTCCCACGTGAGGTGGCAAGAGGTAATTGGGTCCAGGTCATTGTTATCCAATACCTGAGACCCAATGTTAAGGGATAGAGACTAAATCCCATATAAGTGATTGCAAGCTCTATGCCCAGAGTCTTCGTTTTGTGTTCCTGTATGAACTGTATCCTGTGCTGGATGAACTGCTAGCCCTGTGTCCTGGGCTATTTCCTCTTCCCCTTCCCAGGTAAGTGTTATATTCAAACTGTTATTTGTCCAACATTGTGTGTCCACCTGTCTTTTAAGGAATAAAATCTCTTTATTATACCCCAGTCGTATTCAATTCAACCCAGATTATAAGGTGTATATTATAACCCTGACTCTACCATGACAGGAGGTATTAGGAGCAAATGTCACAATGGAGGAATTATCGCAGGTGGTTGAAGAGCTGAAACCATCTAAGGCACCAGGACCAGATGGCTTTTTGAATCTCTACTATAAGAAGTTCTTTAAGTTACTGGCTCCTTGCCTTCTCCGGATGTTCAATGCAGTCCTAGCAGGGGCCCCGTTCCCACAAAAGATGATCCAGGCGTCCAAGTCAGTAATATATAAACCAGGGAAAGATCTGCTAGACTGTAGAAGTTATAGACCAATCTCTTTCATTAATACAGATATCAAAATTTACGCCAAATTACTGGCTAGCGGATTAAGTAACATCCGGTCTAGGCTCATACATCCAGATCAAGTTGGATTTATTAAGGATCGACAAGCAGCAGATAACACACTGCGAATCATTGATCTGGTAGAAATAGCCAATGCAAAAAAGATACAGGTTATGATGTTAAGCCTAGATGCAGAAAAAGCTTTTGACAGGATTGACTGGCCATACTTAAAAGCCACACTTGGAGCATTCGTGGGAGAGGGCTGGGAACGCAATCTTATCATTATATTCGAGCCCAGCGGCTAGAGTAATCCAGCAGGGTTTCCCAACATACCCTTTCAAAATCAAGAGCGGCACTAGACAGGGATGCCCCCTCTCGCCCCTCCTGTTTGCTCTGTGCATGGAACCTCTGGCTGCACAGAACTGTAATAACCCTGATATTTCGGGTATAGCAGTTCACTCCCCAATCCACAAGGTGGCTCTCTATGCAGATGATATTTTCCTGTCATCTCAATACCTCCTTGCCGAACCTGTTTGACTTATTAGGGAAATGTAATAAAATAATAAAATATCTGGCTTCAAGATTAACCAAGCCAAATCAGAGGCTCTAAATATTAACCTCCCAAAAGATATTGAAAAATTAATCGGGCTTAATTGGAATTTCAATTGGCAAAATAAGAGCATCATATATTTAGGGGTCTATATTACCGAGAATGTAAAAAATATATATGGTGCAAACTAACCCAAACTCATTCGGACTTTAAGAGAAGATATAAGAAAGTGGGCAGCCTACAAGATCTCCTGGTTAGGAGATATATATATATATATATATATATATATATATATATATATCCTAACCTGGAGATTATATATATATATATATATATATATATAGCGTCAAAATGAACCTCCCACCGTGTATCTTATACCTATTCCAGACGTTACCAGTGCCAGTGAGCTGGAGGAAATGCTCTCACTTCAGTCTGACATCTCCAAATTTATCTGGGGAGGGAAAAAAACGAGAGTAAATAGATCAATTCTAACGAAAACTCCCTTAATGGGGGGGAGGGGGCGGAGGGGGCTAGCGGTACCTTGCCTGTTGTCCTGCTACAAGGTGGCACAATTATGTAAAATTATTCAATGGCAGGGTGGCCCTGGATAGTGAGTACTGCTCCCCATTGGAGCTAAATAACCTCATTTGGCAACCTAAAATAGCGCACAAATCAATGACCAATTCCTTATCAATTTGGGAGGCTTGCAAATGTAAGTGTGCATTAACCAGTAGAAACTCATTGTTGACCCCTTTCTGGGGCAATCCAGACTTTGCTCCGGGTTTGACTAGTAGCGACTTGTAAAATTTGGAAACAAAGAGGCTTTAATAGAATTAGAGATATGGACGGTAATAAGAGAATCAAATCATTTGACCAAATCAGATCAGACAAAGATATTCCCCACTCTGAATTCTTTAGATACCTACAGATCAGAGCATTGTATAATAAATGTTTCCCCTACCGACACCCGGGGACTCGCATCGCAGATGTACAGAGAGGTGATCGGTTCTGGGTCTGGGGAGCAACAAAAACTAACCTATATGAAGCAATGGGAGGCTGATTTAGGGGAGGAACTAGAGGGAGAGACCTGGACGGCAATAGTCACGGCCGTGGCCAAGACATCGATATGCACAACATTGAAAGAGAACACAAAGTCCGAAAGATGCAGTTCAGGCAATATCCTGCATGTGGGTTTTATTTAATAAATCAGTTCTGTAGTAAGAAAAAATACTTTTAGCATTTTCTGTTTAAAAAACAACAACTTTGAAAGACCAATTTTCTTGTATTCTATTTTAACAGCCATTTGCTAAGGCACCGCCCCTTCATGTCCTGTCACAAGCCCTGGCACACCCCTTTGTCAGCCCTGCCCTCCCTCTTGTACATGTCAGTGCAGGAGTGCTCATGAATATTCATGAGCTTCCACTGACTGACAGAAGCAGAAGACAAACAGATCCCTTCTCTAATGTTGTCACCAAATTTCGCCGATCAATACATGGAGAATGAATTGACCGGCAGCTATACAGTTCTTTAGGTAATTAGAGAATGCACACATGAAACTATTGAAGTAAAAAAATTAATTAAAAATAAATAAATAAATAAGACTGAACTGCAGCTTTAATGAGGTGGTATCTAACCCCACTAAAGTGATCTCGGTTTGTTCCAGGATACTCCTCATTGTGCCCTAGACAATGTGGAGAGTCGGCGGACCTGTTGCACATGCTGTGGTCCTGCCCTCGGATCACCCCTATCTGGGAGGAAATTAGAAATTGGACCCAGAGGATTTTTGACCTCACAATCCCCCCGGACCCTTGGCTGTTTTTATTAAACAGACCAATGCCGGGTTTATCCAAAGCAGGTAATAAACAAATTGCTCACTTTGCAACAGCAACGAGATGCGAGATCGCGGCATTATGGAAACAACCCGAAATCCCATCCATCCCCAAGATTAGGAGCATCATTTGGTTTGTGTGTCAGATGGAAGAATTAACGAGTCTGGTTAATGACACTGGCGATAATTTTCTAAAAGTCTGGTCGCCTTGGTTGGCCCAGACAGATATTCCCGGGGTTGAGATAAACACAATTTTGGCAGTGATAGTCCCAGATGCGTTCTCATTTGATTTAATGAGTGAGGCTAAAACGCAGATAACATGCAGAGAGGACCGGTTGAGAGATGATCTTGGCACAATAGGGCTGCAGCAGACCAATCGCCCAAAACAGAGGCGTTTACAGGAGATTGAACCTCAGCTGGAGGGGTTCCCGCTGGGGAAGCAGACCCGGACACATACGTCCCCCACCCCCCCTCTTCCCTCACTCCTCCTTTATTTTGTTTGTTACTTTACTTATTTCATTTTGGTTTTATTTTACGATATAGTTTATTTGATATATGTATTTGGAACAACTGTTAACCTTGGCATCTTTTTGACGTCGTCAAGATACAATGATTGAATGTATGATCCGTCAATGTCACTGTTTGACCCTGAAAAAACCATAAAAACTGAAGTTACAAAAAAATTAATAAATGGTGTTAAAAGACCTGGTCTACCGTGACAGACATGTGCAAGTTTGCCACCTTAGTCCCTTGTTATTCAGATGCCACCCGCTGGGTTAGTGTCCTCCAAGGCTAGTGGTGGGGCATATGGTAGTCCGGACGACTTCCATTCATCCCAGGGCGTGGGTACTTGAGCCCTTCCCTCCTACCCAAATGGTCTTCACACCTCAGGCATCTTCTGGTGGCTTTCATATCCGATGTCTCACCTCCGATGTCTCCGCAGACTCACTGGCACCAAGTTGTTAGCCCCATAGCCTGTCGGAACATTGGTTCTGAAAGACCCAGCTCATTTACCGTGCACAACAGTATATACTATATTAAACAATTTTTAATAAAATATACTTGTACATGTCCTAAGTATCTGGGTAAGGGGAATAGAAAGCGGCACTTTATTTTCTACTAGCCTATATTCCCCACACACTATCAAATAGACTTGGACTGGACTTTAAAAGTCCCCTCAGAACCTTATCTATTGTTGGAGAACCCATGAATCCCTATACAGGCTCTGGGTGACCTGGTCTTTAACTGGGTAACCCCTTAACCTAGGGACCCCTCATAGTTACAGGGACACTTTGCATCCCTTTGCACCATTTACCTTTCTGGGCTGTGCTGAAGCAGGGAACCCTAGCAGTGAGTCACACAAGCATTTTCAAGGGGAGATATTGCCGAGACAATGTGCCTACATGTATCCGGGAATCGGGCATGATTCCTGGGTACATTTTTGGGGTATCCAGCAACTCTGGACCCGACTACCTAGACACAATCTGACAACACTTTTTACGCAAACTCCCCCTTGAAACTCATACCCAGCAATCCCTGCTCGCTGGCACTCCCTGCTCGCTGGCAATCCCTGCTCGCTGGCACTCCCTGCTCGCTGGCAATCCCTGCTCGCTGGCACTACCTGCTCGCTGGCACTCCCCGCTCGCTGGCAATCCTTGCTCTCTGGCAATCCTTGCTCGCTGGCACTCCCTGCTCGCTGGCACTCCCTGCTCGCTGGCACTCCCTGCTCGCTGGCACTCCCTGCTCACTGGCAATCCCTGCTCGCTGGCACTCCATGCTCGCTGGCACTCCCTGCTCGCTGACAATCCCTGCTCGCTGACAATCCCTGCTCGCTGGCACTCCCTGCTCGCTGGCACTCCCTGCTCGCTGGCACTCCCTGCTCGCTGGCAATCCCTGCTCGCTGGCACTCCCTGCTCGCTGGCACTCCCTGCTCGCTGGCAATCCCTGCTCGCTGGCACTCCCTGCTCGCTGGCACTCCCCGCTCGCTGGCAATCCCCGCTCGCTGGCACTCCCTGCTCGCTGGCACTCCCTGCTCGCTGGCACTCCCTGCTCGCTGGCAATCCCTGCTCACTGGCACTCCCTGCTCGCTGGCACTCCCTGCTCGCTGGCAATCCCCGCTCGCTGGCACTCCCCGCTCGCTGGCACTCCCCGCTCGCTGGCACTCCCTGCTCGCTGGCAATCCCCGCTCGCTGGCACTCCCCGCTCGCTGTCACTCCCTGCTCGCTGGCACTCCCTGCTCGCTGGCACTCCCTGCTCGCTGGCATCCCTGGAAAAGCAAAAACACAACAATTCTTTGTTGCACAATTACAGTTTATGCAAGTCAACGGTTGGGCTCAAGAGCTGCCACTCGAACCCCAAAACATGGTTCAGGAGTAATCAAATGGGCTTACCCCCTCACCGTCACAGGCGATTCCAAGCCCACCCAGCCAGGGTGTCCTACCTCAGCTTCGGCAAGTTTGTGGGCGGCACCGATGACATCGACAGGTTCTTACGGTGTTTGTACAGCAGCGGACCCAGGCAGCGGAGCAGCGGAGCAGTGGAGCAGCGGACCCAGGCAGCGGAGCAGCGGACCCAGGCAGCGGAGCAGCGGACCCAGGCAACGGAGCAGCGGACCCAGGCAGCGGAGCAGCGGACCCAGGCAGCGGAGCAGCAGACCCAGGCAGCGGAGCAGCGGACCCAGGCAGCGGAGCAGCGGAGCAGCGGACCCAGGCAGCGGAGCAGCGGACCCAGGCAACGGAGCAGCGGACCCAGGCAGCGGAGCAGCGGACCCAGGCAGCGGACCCAGGCAGCGGAGCAGCGGACCCAGGCAGCGGAGCAGCGGACCCAGGCAGCGGAGCAGCGGACCCAGGCAGCGGAGCAGCGGAGCAGCGGACCCAGGCAGCGGAGCAGCGGACCCAGGCAACGGAGCAGCGGACCCAGGCAGCGGAGCAGCGGACCCAGGCAGCGGACCCAGGCAGCGGAGCAGCGGACCCAGGCAGCGGAGCAGCGGACCCAGGCAGCGGAGCAGCGGAGCAGCGGAGCAGTGGACCCAGGCAGCGGAGCAGCGGACCCAGGCAGCGGAGCAGCGGAGTAGCGGAGCAGCGGACCCAGGCAGCGGAGCAGCGGACCCAGGCAGCGGAGCAGCGGACCCAGGCAACAGAGCAGCGGACCCAGGCAGCGGAGCAGCGGACCCAGGCAGCGGACCCAGGCAGCGTACCCAGGCAGCAGAGCAGCGGACCCAGGCAGCGGAGCAGCGGACCCAGGCAGCGGAGCAGCGGAGCAGCGGACCCAGGCAGCGGTCTCTACAGCAGCGGAGGACGCAGATCGACATCATGTTACAGCAGTCGGGCACAGGTCAACGAAGTGCAGCGGAGGCACAAGCAACCATAGAAGATGGGCAGGCGTATGAATGAGTTACGTCACAGGCGTGACGTCCTACGTCCCTACGCACGTTTCACGTGTCTACCACGCTTCCTCCCCCTGACGAAGCGTGGTAGACACGTGAAACGTGCGTAGGGAAGTAGGACGTCACACCTGTGACGTCGAGTGGCGACATCCCACCACAGCGGGAACTACGAGCAGGCTTGTATTGTGTACACATGCAGCTACGGTCCTAACTCATTCATACCTAAGAACGAGCAGTCTATTTTGTCATACTTTTGTTAGACCTGTTACATTGTAGCACCTGACATAGAACTGGATACACTTTGTGGTACATATGACTGTTGCTCTTTTCTTACCTGAAACAACGGGCAATCCCTGCCTGAGTTGCTTTAGACTGGTATAGCTGCGTTACTCGTGTTTATACTATATAAGTGGTAACAATTACTTAGAGATATATATGCAGATGTGATTTATTGTGATACACTATTTTGTCTTAACTTCTATCAAGACAATTTCGGAGATAAACGGCTAATGTGATTTAAGTGTGTATGTATATATTTTTTTCCCCTGAAGTCTCATGAGATACACAGAGACCAATACCACCAATATATACACCCCGTATCTACCTGAGTTAATACCACACTGCTTACCACTTCCTGGCCGCTAGCCAAGGACCACAACTTTACAAGCTGCTAGGCGATACTTTCACTAATAAAGAACGATAACAGCTGTGATTTTGGGATATCTAGATATGACAGGTTATTGATTTGTCAATAGTACTTACCTTACTATACCTGTACATATAAGCCACAGAATTATAGGGATTTTTAATAATGTATCTGTGTTTTTAACTCTCTATGTAGATTTAATAAAATTTGATTTTTTTGATACCCTCGGTGTTTCGGGAGTACCTGACAGACCAGCAGTACAATACTGCGGGACCATTGTGTCCATTACAATAGGTGTGACATCTGAGTGCTAAGTATAAAGGGTTTTCTTTCTGATCAAATCTTTTGATCAACACTGATATACTGGTGGCATAGCATGGTTTGGACCTTCATAAGTAGGGTGACCATTCATCCCGTTTTTGCCGGGACAGTCCCGGTTTTTTCTGCCCTGTCCCGATTTTAACTCCGTCCTGGTTTTTGTCCCTGGTCCCGGTATTGCGGGGCAGCGGCAGTGAGGAGAATACGACGGCCGGTAAGTATTTTCTATGTGTGGGACTGAATGAAGGAGAATGCCAGGGGCAGGACTAAAAATGCCGGCCGGCCCGCAGGGGATTGGTCGCAGGCAGGTCAGAGGAAGCCGGGGGTGGGGCTTCCACTTTGTGCAGAGCACACGTGAGTGTGTCTGTCGTCCCGCTCCCGGCTCCTCTGTGCGCGGTGAGTGTCCCCCTTCTGTCCCGGGTCCCAGCCAGGGGGGAGGTGGTAGTGGGGGTGTGCCTGCCTTTGTAACACCTTGTACCTTTGCCCCCCGGCGCTCCCAGCTTTGCCCCCCAGCGCTCCCACCTTTGCCCCCCGCCGCTCCCACCTGTGCCCCCCGCCGCTCCCACCTTTGCCCTCCGGTGCTCCCACCTTTGTCCCCCGGCGCTCTCACCTTTGTCCCTCGTTGCTCACAGCTTTGTCCCCCGTCGCTCACAGCTTTGCCCCCGGCGCTCACTTCCCCTCGTCCCCTTGGTTTGGGAGATGGGCTTGGGGGCAGGCAGTTGTTGCTGCGCGGTCGCGGGCGGTGCAGGGGCTGGCGGGCGGTGCAGGGGGAGTCGGGGTGTATCTGTGTGTGTGTATCTGTGTGTATCTCTGTGTGTGTATCAGTGTGTATATCGGTGTGTGTGTGTGTGTATCAGTGGGTGGGTGTATCACTGTGTGTGTGTATCAGTGTGTATCAGTGGGTGTGTGTGTATCAGTGTGTGTGTATCAGTGGTTGTGTGTGTGTATCAGTGGGTGTGTGTGTATCAGTGTTTGTGTCAGTGTGTGTGTGTGTGTGTATCAGTGGGTGTGGGTGTGTGTATCAGTGTGTGTGTGTGTATCAGTGGGTGTGGGTGTGTGTGTATCAGTGGGTGTGGGTGTGTGTATCAGTGGGTGTGGGTGTGTATCAGTGGGTGTGGGTGGGTGTGTATCAGTGGGAGTGTGTGTGTGTGTATCAGTGGGAGTGTGTGTGTGTGTGTGTATCAGTGTGTGTGTGTATCAGTGGGTGAATCCGTGAGTGTGTGTGTATCAGTGGATGAATCAGTGTGTGTGTGTGTGTGTGTGTGTGTGTGTGTATCAGTTGGTGGGGGGGTGTGTGTGTATCATTGGGGGTGGGGGTGTATCAGTGGGGGGCTGTGTGTATCAGTGGGGGTGTGTGTGTGTATCAGTGGGAGGTGTGTGTCAGTGTGTGTGTGTGTGTGTGTGTGTGTGTGTGTCTCCCTCCCTGTCTCCCTCTCTCTCCCTCCCTGTCTCCCTCTCTCTCCCTCCCTGTCTCCCTCTCTCTCCCTCCCTGTCTCCCTCTCTCTCCCTCCCTGTCTTCCTCTCTCCCTCCCTGTCTCCCTCTCTCTCCCTCCCTGTCTCCCTCACCCTCTGTCTTATCTTAACTGCTGTATACCTACACCGAAGTAACCTACCCTGCTTTCTCCCAGATCTGACTCAAGTTTCACGCGGGAGACATTGGAAGACAGGTAGGGAACACCTCCCCTCCAGTATAGTACCTTGAAGGACTGCGGATCAGGTAAGATCCCAGGTGGGATTGCTGCTTTAGAAATTGTGAAGAGAGGGCATCCTGACACTGGTTAATGGGTTCAGAATCATTCATATCTGGCTTTTTTTTGTTCGATTAGTGAGGTGTACACACACACAGACACACATACACACACACACACACACACACACACACACACTCTAATGGTAGTAAAGTATAAGTGTACTACAATAAATAAACTGTTATATATATATTTTAAAAAAAAAATGTCCCGGTTTTTCATTTTCAAAATCTGGTCACCCTATTCATAAGGTAAATAAAGGACCCGACATAGTATAGACTGATATGACACTTTATAAAAATAGATAAATGTCGAAATACAATCACATTGTGCCAACACAATTTAAGCAGTTTGATCAAATGATCTACACCGACAGCTCTGGAACCTGGAACCTGGAGTGCTTTCTCCCTTCTGCGGTTCAGCTCCGTCGGCGTCTCGCGTCTCCGTGCTTCCGGGTGGTGATCTCCCGGAGGTTTGAGCAGCAGGCGGTTCTCTTAGGCGGCAAGCAGCATTGTGTGCAGTGTCTACCTCCGCATCGACACCCTACGCGTTTCACCTACAACAGGTTTATTCAGGAAAATATTTGGAATCTGTGAGTACTATTCTCATGGGAATTGGGAAGATTTAACCTCACAATACCTGAAACATATTGCACCGTCGGATGTATGTTTTCTTTTTCATGATTGCTCTCCCCATCAACTTGGAGACCTAGCACTATAAGTCAGGGGCCAGGTGTCTTTGCATGCAAAGTTAAAGTGACCCCTGCTTCTCCACTTTCCATGTTCCCTTTACTCCAGACTCATGAGACTCACTAAATCCCTATAGCACCCTGGCAGGTCCCTGATATCCCCTTCTCTATCCTTTCCCTCTCCACCTGGACACTGAACACAGTCTGATGGAGGGGCTGCTGACCACCGGGATCTACCGGGCATCAGTACACTGGGCCCTGCTTAGCTCACCCATAGCAGGGACCCCCTGTCTCCCTAACACCTCTCGCTTCCACTCCCACAGGGGAGTTGAGAGTTGGGAAGCTGTCTCTTCTGCTCCACAGAGCCTTCCCTAAACCTTGAAGGAACCACTGTCACGATAGCTTATGACAGGTTGTAATTTACACCAAAATATATATAAATATATATATACCTTGGTTTGAACTGGTACAAGACTTAGATATGATAAAATATAATTTATTCCTTGATAAAGGTGAACACACAAGATATACAAATAACAGGCAAAATATAGACACTTACTTAAAGATTATGACAAGAAAGCCATCAGGATACAGGATGGGCCATTTCTTCCATATTTCAGTTGACATCACAGCAATACTGGCAGCTCATGAATGAAGACACATGCATGAAGACTACACTGGCGACACACTTTATTCGAGCTCGGCTAGTCCCACGAATTCGGGTATACCCGGGTGTATTGAGGTTTGTGACTGTTTTCTGCCCGAGTGCATTGAGGTATTTTCCAGGCAGGGATTGAAGCATTTTATTCCCGCTGGCTGCAATACTGCACAGTATATATATATATACTGCATTACAATTCATGAATTTATGCCATCTGGTAGACACGCGAAGCATTGCAGCCTATTAAATCCTAATCATTATCATTTAACAGATCAGCCGCCCGTCAGCAAGGCATGAACCCAGGCTGGGAAGGCAAACGCAACGGGGCTTGTCAGAGGTGAGGAGCAGCGCATTCCAGGTATCTGCCAGGTACATACTGGGTATTTGCTCGAATAAAGTGTGTCGGTGCAGTATACATGAAGACATGAAGACCATAGCCATAGGCTGAGCCTGGTTCTTATACAATTATTTCCCATTGAACACAACCTAAACCCAGCCCCTCTCATAAATCAGCGGTGAAGTTGACAGTTTTCCTCAGAGTAAAACTCCTCCCACCCAAGGACGTTTAAAAACCGCTTTTCCCTATCTAAATAACTTCAGTTCAGTAGTACCTACTGGCACGTGAGACATATTAATACATTCCGGCACGCATGACGCTCCAAACGAGACTAAATATTACAGTGTAATATTAAAATTAAGAGAGATATTAGTATCTGTCCCTAGAACCGGCTAAACATCAGGTGTTTGTAACCGTTAGTTGCGGGTAAGTCCCACGAATACACATATGTAACTCTTAGCACGTTCAGCCAAAGACATCTCATAATATTCTTATATTTAATACGGTCACTCATTCTGATATCTCCTTGCGTAACCGCACCCCTGGCCCCCATCAATACATCCTTTGAAGCAGGCTTTTGGCTTCCATTGTAAGTGTGAAGTATCACACTTAAAAAACACTCAGTTTCTTGGTTCCTGCCTCCAGCATAAACAATTAGGGCAGTTACCTTTTGGTCACTGGTGCTATGTTTCACACCCAATGCCCCAGACCTCCTGTCCTAGCTGTCTACCAGCAATATTCCCTTGCCCTGCAAATTAGGTATTAACATACTGTGCACCAAAACCCCCATCTGTACTTTTTCACACCCAACTTCAATCAAGCCCTTTGAAGCCCAGATATTTCTGAAAAGATACCACGCATCCTAATGTATTTTCCTAAACTGCAGCACATTAACCCCTTAAGCCCCAGTGTGTGTGGTGCAGACACTGGCCCAGAAACAATACATTTTTACAGGGGAATAACCAGTTAGACGGCTGAAAAATGGAGCCTGTAAAGGCGGGAAAAGGGAACAAAGGGCTATAATCACTAAATAACATTAACTCCTTCCCTCCCGCATCAACCCTAGTGTATGTGTGCGTGCCAACACCAGGATAACACAAGACAGTTACACGGGAATAAGCATTTGGATATTGAAGCGAGGTAAAACTACATTACTGGACCTCAGTCTAGTTAACGCCTTGCTTCCCTGATGAGAGTAGAGGGTGGCCAAATGGGGTTGTAACCCCTTTAATCCCGGGCCAAATCCTCCCCATCGTCACAATCACTAACTGGCCCCTTGCTGTCTCTGAACTAGCCGGAGCTCCAGGGGCTGGTACCTGGGCAAAATGCCCACTATGGTCTGCAGGTAAATCGGAGTTTACCTGCACCATCTCCTGGTACCACTCACCGAGCTCCGGTAGTTCCCTGTCTGTCACACAGTCAGAAAAAAGGTCACAATAGGGAACATTAAACACATGGGGACACTGGTCGGGCATGGTCTGACTTACCTGCCTGGTGTAAGAGATCCGGTCCTGGGTTTGGCTGGACCTTTGTCACGGTAGCTTATGACAAAATATAATGAAAACCAAATATCTGGGTTGAACTGAACGAGGCTTAGATATAATAAAATATATTTATTCCTTAAATAGGTGAACACAGCAATATAGTACAATTAACAGACAAGAAGATAACACTTACTTAGGGTTGGGGGATGGAGAAATATCCGCTAGCAATTCTCCAGCAATGCGGTGACATTCCAGGTGGAATCAGAAGCACAACTAAAAACTGTAGGGTTGACACAGTGTATATACCTGTGTAACCCTATTCTTAACATTGAATACAGACTATTGGTGAACAATTATCTGTATCCAATCCTTAACGTGGAGACACAGATAAACCCATGCCCCCCAGCTAGTTAGCCCATGTGTACTGGGACTCTGAGGATCTTATTTCTGTAGCCCCATAATTAAATCAGGGGCGACGACCAGTCTACCAAATGAAGTATCTGATAGGATCTTCATTGTTTGTAGGTGTAGACATAACACTTACAAACCACTCCAGTTTGATGATTCTCCGCCCTCGGGTAACAATTAGAGTGGCAGAGTCTGTTGATTTGTACTTGGTTCCTAGTGTAAACAATCAGGGCAGTTAACTTTTGATCACAGTGCTTATGCTCAATCATCCGGCTGCCCTTCATGACCTATTAGCATAGCAGATGGAGTCTGCATTTTCAGAGCAGATCCAAAATACCATACATATACAATTTAATATCTACACATATTAATAAGTTCCATTCTGGTGGGCTCAGTGGGTCGAAATTTGCCGTTTTTAATGCCTACAGTGACTCCACATATTGGCCAAATTTCAACTCTCTGCGACCTCCAGAACTGGAGATACAGAAATGCACGTTAAAACATTAAAATACAGGATTATAATGAAACATGGGAACAGTGGAACATACAGTTTCCTGACATGACAAGGTGTAAGCCACATTCCTGGACCGCAGTCCAGTTAACCCCTTGCCTCCCTGGTGAGGTCAGGGGTGGCCATATGGGGTGCAACCCCTTTAATACCGGGCCATCCCCCCTCTCCCTCTACAACCTTACAGGGTTATAGAGGTTCCAGGCAAAGTTCTCTGTGAACAGCTATTGGAATCACCTGGTTACACTGCAGTCTGCTTGATGCTGCCTTCGATGCAGCTCTGCCCCTATTGGCTGTCTATGCTATTTTTAGGGTCAGCCCCCCCCCCCATCCCCCAGGAAGTGGCTGAGCATAATTCTGGAATCACTGTGTTCTTGGTAACCTGTGCTTGCTACAAGCACCTGTGCTTGGCCTTCCTGTTCCTGTGCTGAAGCGCTGGATCCCCAGTACTAAAGCCTAAAGCTTCATTGTCCCTGTGGCCTGTCTATATACGATACCGTGTAAGTGGATATCAGAGGCAGCACTTCAGAAGATAGTCAAAAAAATTGGTATTTAATGTGACATATAAACCAACGTTTCGGTCCTCCACACGGGACCTTTCTCAAGGTGATGAACAAACACATATATATACCCTAAACCCCCAAAGCAAACAGGTGCAACACATGATGTAAAGTAATAATTGCTTACATGCTGTATACAGGAGCTGCACAGAAGCACCAGACTGTCAGATGACAGTGAAAACGCTGTAACACTCCTGCCACGTCGGCAGTGTTAACTGCGCATGTGTGTATGAGGAGTTGAAGTGTCAGAGTACTGAGACGCCTGTCACATGATAACGGGCCAGTGGAGGGCGCATCTAGGCAATGTGAATGGTTACTGCGCATGTGTGAGCTTAATGCTGTAGCAGGGAAAGATTGGATCTTAGAGACCTGTAGAATCGCCATTGCGCATGCGCGAACCCCACGGTAAATAAATAAATAATGCGGAACTGTGCGCGATCGCCAGCTGATGTGCTTGGGCTCAGCTGGCACAAAAAATGTGTTGTGGGAGACCCTAGCACATATCTGAACTGTGTAGAGCCAATCTATGTCCCAAAACGAGTGCTGTTACTCATGTGTATGCCCCAAGGAGAACTTATTGGGAACAGTAAGGGAGCTAATGCGCATGTGCAAACTGGCAAACATAATTCAATAAAAATAATAAATGGATCAAAACAATGTCTGCTCTCTGCTAATACAAAGAATGACTGTGGGACCAGGCAAAGCACACCCATACTGATGCCCCATAGTAAATAGATAAGCTGTATAGCAGCAAGACTGTGTGCCCGAAGGTAGAGTCTGATGCTCTGCATCATGTAAGCAAAGCTGCCAGCTTAAAATATGTAGTAGCATAAGCTAATATAAATGGGCTATCAAAGAAAGGACGTGGGTTAGCCCCTGCACAAATATCATCATGAAACATGTTGCACCAACAAAAAACACCAATGTAACAGTGCAATACAGTGATCCCCAATACATGTGAACATATAACCTGAGATGAGCTGACGCATTAATAATATGCATATATTTGTATATACTGTGTTGGACCAGAATCAACAGTGTATGGATGGACCTGTGTATTAATAAATTACACCAACTTGCCGAATACCGTCTAAATAACATCAATAAATGGGTGAAGTATTGAATAAGCCTTCTGAGATAAACATTATCCTATGAGGCATGACAACTTTTATATACAGTATTCACAATCGTGACAATGTATGGCGGTGGCAATCGTGGTGTCTATTGGCTATGTGAAGGAATTGGTGTCATAGCATAAAGACAACTGCTGAAACAATGAGGTATATAAACATTAATTGGTGGTGATAACCAATGCATAGAGACAAGATAAATCCTGTAGGATTGAATGATAATGTGTGAGGCCGCAATTAATAATGCAAGCCCCATCCAGTAGATAGCTGATCTGAGGGCAAAGAGATACATGAAGCGGTTAAGTCATTGATTCAAAGCAACTGGGTCCCAATTGGGCACCGTGTCTGTCATAATAGATAGCTCAAAGGAAACAGCTCAGCGACAAATCTTCATTTAGTCCGCGTGGACTTAATGTGTCCAATTTGTAGATTGTCCGGGCCTCCAGTTGAAGGAGAGCTTTGTTGCGGTCCCCACCTCTGGGGGACAGTTGAACTTGTGCAATAGGCATGCACCGTAGAGTAGCGAGACTGTGCTGTTTTTCTTTAAAATGACGAGCCACCGGTTGTTGTGTAAGGTCTTCCTTATTGTCGGTGTCTGCCAAGGCCTTCCTGATTGCAGACCGATGTAAACTGAGGCGTTCTTTAAGCATCCTAATGGTCTTGCCAATGTAGTACAGCCCACAAGGGCACCGGATGAAATACACCACGTATTTAGAGTCACAATTCATGAAGTCCTTGATGTGAATACGATGTCCATGATGTGGATGTGGGTAACTTTTGCCAAGTACCATAAACTGGCAGTTGACACAACCTCTGCATTTATGCACTCCAACTGGTCTAGTCAACCAGGACTGTTTCTTGCTGTATTTGGAACGCGGGTCGGCCTGTGTCAGCAAGTCTCCCAAATTGCGACCTCTGCGGTAGCAGAACCGGGGAGGGTCCTTGAAATGCTGTCCAATTTGCTTGGTTTATATGTCACATTAAATACCAATTTTTTTGACTATCTTCTGGAGTGCTGCCTCTGATATCCACTTACACGGTATCGTATAGCCTATTTGATTTATATAGGATTAGCACCCACCTATATCTACCTGACGGAGTGCCTTGTTCTCATTTATTCACTGTCTTGCATTACGGACTAAGTGCACCCTCTATTTTGTGTGGATTGATCCTGAGGACATACAGGATTCAATCACTGACTGTATTACTTTGTGCGACTATTGAAACATTTCCTTTGGTGACTTATGGAGTATACTGATGATGTGGCTGACATATTCACGGGCATCTCAGACACAGTGAGTTTCTCTGATACTGAGATTGCTCAGATCAGGTACACTGATGACATACAAGCGGTGTTTGGACCAGATAAACCATCGGATGTATTTAATGATTTGATCAAATTAAAGAAAAAAGAGGTTGACTTCTATTTGCATGGTGTCACCATCTCTCACTACCATAAAGAAGGTCTTATCCCTAGGGGTTTCCGCGTCAGCAATCAACCAACTATTGGCAGGGGGGACCCCAATTTCTGCAAAAAGTGGATAGGGATTCTAAACAAATGCTCTTTTGACTTAATGATTTTGGTCATTGAGCAGTCAAGTAAGGTGCTGTCCCGAACAGTTGCATAAATTTGTATTCATGCAACCGTCTCTCTTTTGGGGTTTTAAGATTACCTTTGAGTATGGCAACCCTCAGATCGTTCATCTTATGTCCAGAGTCAGAGAAATGTTCGCCAACAGGACTGTCTCTTGTTCCGCGTGTGATGCTGTGGCGATGCAGGTTCATTCTCTTGTTTAGCCCCTGCCCTGTCTCACCTATGTAGTAGCAGCCCCCTGGGCATTTCATGCACATGATGAGGTACACGACATTGCTGGAGGAACAGGTGAACCCTCCTCTGATTTTGTATTCCCGAATCTTAAAACCCCGAAAGAGAGACGGTTGCATGAATACAAATTTATGCAACTGTTCGGGACACTTAGCAGTGGCCTAAACAGAGATCGAAATTTTATGAGTCATTACTGACACTAGCGAACTCTCTTCCCATGAGCGCTAAAGGCCATGTCTGTACATACTGTGCTATATGTATGCACACACAGCTGTCTCTCACACATACTAATACTCCTTATTTTTCCATCACACTTTTAGTTGTGCTACATACTCTCACATTTCCACACCCACCCACACCATTTATATCCCCTCTCACTCCACACACACCTTGTGTAGAGCACTGTTTATACTGTGGGCTCTCCATTCATTCTTATTCACACTGATACACATACACACTCTTTCTTCACTTGCTTTCAGTAACCCTTTGACACCTCTAGCCATAAAACACATCCACATCGGGGGAAGCACAGATAACATTCCAAGAGACACTGTTTTTAAGTAATCCTTGCTTCATTCATTGTAACATCGCCGGAAGAAGAGATCAGTGTATCTCGAAAGCTCGCACAAATAAAAGCATTTCGTTAGCCACAGAACGGTATCATCTATTTATTTTTTGATTTTATATATATATATATATATATATATATATATAGACAGGCCACAGGGACAATGAAGCTTTAGGCTTTAGTATATATAAATATCCTGCTTCAAGAGGCCTTCATTACTCAAAGTTCCTACCCTGCTTTGGAAATCTGTTCCGCTGCTGAAGCACTTAAGCTTCTTGGTTCCTGTGGCCTGTCTGCATACACTGCTTCCTGAGGCCTTCAACACTGGCTGCGCTGGATCCCCTGCATTGTAGCTGCTCTGTCCCTGTGTCCTTCCCTTGAGCTGAAGCACCTACGCTGAAGCTCTATGCTGAAGCTTTCCTGTTCCTGAGGACCTCTCGTGCTGGAGCATCTGTGCTGGATCACCTGCTCTGTAGGAGCCCTGTCCCGGAGACCTACCCTTGCGCTGAAATGCCTGCGCAGAAGCTCTTGTGCCACCTGCCTTGACTTCAGCCTGGATAACATTTACCCTGTCTTCTCCAACCCCGACCAGGCTACCCACTACGACGGAGTCCACAATTTGGACCCGGTTTGGCGGTCTCAGATCGGTGCTTTCATATCCCCACCTCAGCCCTGCGGTCCGGTGCAGGTTTGTGGTGAGCACGACCATTGCAGTATGCTCAGCCTCACAAACAAGGACACCACTGAGGTGAAGCTAGACCTGTCCTGGCATGAAAGCGTGAGCCATAAACTGTCCCTAACCATAGACCGGCTCTTGAAAAATATGAATCAGTCCCAGGACTCCTCCTCTGCTATGAGGCAGTCCCTCTGTGCTGCAAGTCCTTCTAGTAAACCTCTTGGGGTACCCCTTTTTTCTTGGGATCCCCAAGCTGATGTTGCATGTCAGGAGCCAAAAGAGGAAATTTTCTCGACCTGTGTTTCAAACTCAAGTTCCCCTTTCTCTGATTCTCTTGCAAGGTCTGAGTTTCCTGTTACTGCATCTAAGGATCCAGTTTCTAAGTCAGGTTTCTCTTTTTCAGGGTTCCCTGCTATGTGTGATATACCTATCATTAATGCTAAGACTCCTGCTTTAAAATCCACTTTCTCTGTTTCGCCTGCAATGTCTGAGGTTCCTTTGACTGTTTCTAAGGCTCTTGCCACAAAGTTTCCCATAATATCTGGTATACCTACTGTGGATTCTCAGACACCCACTTCAGTGACAAGCAGACCTTTCACCAATGCCCCTTCCTGGTTAAATATACCTGTCACGAGAGAACAGACAATATATAGAATAACCGGGCCAGATTCAACAAGACTAGGATATAGTAAACGGAATGAGTTTATTTCCTATGAGCAGAACAGACAATACAGTACATCAACCAAATAACATTACAGAAATATTTACACTTACTGGGGTTGGACAAGGAGATATTCAGCCGAATAGCAGCTCCTCAGTTGTTATAGGTCACAACAAGCATGACAAGCACAGGAATAAGGGGTGCAAGCAACTATATAGATGCAGGCCCCCCATTCCTAACATGGCAGTTCAGTTATTGGTGAACAATTACCTTGTCCCAATCACAGGTTGCCAGGTAACGCGAGAAGCAGGGCTTACCCAGCCCCTCATTAATACACCCCTCCCCTGGTCCTACTTGGCCAGCCCATTTATAAAATAATATGACACGAGGCCTGGGTGCCATCCTGTCTAGTAAAATGCTTATTGGGCAGAGACCGTTCCTATAGGGGTGTTACATTTAACAGGTCACACTGGTTAGTGTCCATCCGTGACACTTGGCTGCATATGAAATGAGGCGAGTCACCTCCATTGATGTACAGGGCTTTCTCATCTCTAGCTAACTTCTCCACAGGGGACAGGGGAGTACAGTACATCACACAGCCTTTCTGAATAAAAATATGGCATAAACTATTACATGGTGAAATCATACTTTCTATTGGTAAGAAGGGATTAACAATCCCTGGGCCGCCTGCTATAGGTGGAATTTAACTAGTGTCCAAATATCACCGTTCTAGCATGTATACAACGAAAGTTATAATTTTTCACTTTATCCATTGTCAGGGATACAATACCATTTTCCCCCTCTCTCCATGTTAATACATAACATAGCAATTAATTCTGCTGAAGCGGGGAAATGCAGATCAACATATACACAATATGGTTAACCCTTTACCTCCCGACATGATTTATACACATACAGGAATATAACACAGACTGCTGGGGAAATACATGTAGGACCTGGGGCAATTCTGCTGAAGCAGGGGGATGCAAATCAACATATACACAGATCCCATTAGCCCCTCATATCCCGATCATGACAATACCTAGTTCTGATTTTTCCAAAACAGTCACTCTCAGCTACCCACTGAAGGATGGTCCCTGGACCTTCACTACAAGCCAAGGGCACCCCAGCCGTCGCAGCTCTTCCTTGACTCCCTAGCAGAGGTATGGTCCACACTCACTCTCCCCTGGAGGAAAGAGGACCAGAGAAGGCCCAATAATCAGGCTCTTGGTTGTGTGACCTGTCTCTCTCAAGGGGGTAGAGGCACTACTGAATTTGGCGCGGCCAGGAGGAGGGCACCAGGTCCGTCCCATGACTGGACATGTTCAGGCCTGATGTCACCGCCTGATGTCACCGCCTCCCGCTGTCACAAGTGCAGCACCAAGGAGGGGAAGACCCCATATTGACTACTGGCAAGTCCTGCTCGTACCAGGGCTTACTGCCAGGAGGGAAGCAGACTAGTAGCCACAGGTAGCATGGCTACGCGATAAAGACAAAAGTGGCTGCAGGACCATATTTAATCAGCTACATGGCGGTGATGGAAATCTTCCATTCAATATTGGAGGAATATCATTATTTTAACATTTATTTTTAACTTGTAACATTTTTACAGAAAACTTCTTATTAGCCTTCAATTGCGCCCCCACCTTCATCCTTTCACAGTATCTCCTTCATTGCAGATTCCTTCGAACGTTCCCCCCAAATCCCCCAAAAGTCACCCGTGCCTCGTGGATATAAACAGCCTCGGCATTTATTAACCTTTCAGGTTCCATTCCACATCAAAATAAAGCAACCTTGTAACCATAAGTGCCAGGAGGGCGCACAAACTATAATTAATCCAAAGTTAGCACAGCCCATGTCCCGAGGCTGCTGGCGATGGCGGCAGGTACCTTCCCACGCCACGTTCAGGGGTTAATAATAAATGTGTATCATGTCTAATAACTGAGGCAATCAGTGAAAGGGCAGCAGGCGCTGACACAGCAGGAAGGAGAACAAAGTCCTTTCTCTTCAAAGGCTGTGTGGTTTGTAGCTGCCATGTCCCATTATCTAATAACACGAGAACCATTTAGGGTGAACACATGAAACGCAGCATCAGTAGCTGACAGTGTGCCTCATAAACGTCTGATAACGCCCTGACACCTCATCTCACAGGCTGTCATTATGGTAACAGGCCCGGTCCTGACAAGAGAGCAGGGGATCTTACTATGTATGGCCAGAGTAACTCCCCATCCCTCTCCAAGCACAGAACAGTCACTGACACTCACACAGAGCAGCACAGTCACTCACAGAGCAGCACAGTCACTGACACTCACAGAGCAGCACAGTCACAGACACTCACACAGAGCAGCACAGTCACAGACACTCACAAAGCAGCACAGTCACTGACACTCACACAGAGCAGCACAGTCACAGACACTCACAGAGCAGCGCAGTCACAGACACTCACACAGAGCAGCACAGTCACAGACACTCACAAAGCAGCACAGTCACTGACACTCACACAGAGCAGCACAGTCACTGACACTCACAGAGCAGCACAGTCACAGACACTCACAAAGAGCAGCACAGTCACAGACACTCACAAAGCAGCACAGTCACTGACACTCACACAGAGCAGCACAGTCACAGACACTCACAGAGCAGCGCAGTCACAGACACTCACACAGAGCAGCACAGTCACTGACACTCACACAGAGCAGCACAGTCCCTGACACTCACACAGAGCAGCGCAGTCACTGACACTCACACAGAGCAGCACAGTCCCTGACACTCACAGAGCAGCACTGCTACTGACACTCACACAGAGCAGCACAGTCCCTGACACACAGAGCAGCACAGTCACTGACATTCACAGAGCAGCACAGTCCCTGACACTCACACAGAGCAGCACAGACACTCACAGAGCAGCACAGTCACTGACACTCACACAGAGCAGCATAGTCCCTGACACTCACAGAGCAGCACAGTCACTGACACTCACACAGAGCAGCACAGTCACTGACACTCACACAGAGCAGCACAGTCACTGACACTCACACAGAGCAGTACAGTCCCTGACACTCACACAGAGCAGCACAGTCACTGACACTCACACAGAGCAGCACAGTCCCTGACACTCACACAGAGCAGCACAGGCCCTGACACTCACACAGAGCAGCACAGTCCCTGACACTCACACCGAGCACCACAGTCCCTGACACTCACACAGAGCAGCACAGTCACTGACATTCACACAGAGCAGCACAGTCCCTGACACTCACACAGAGCAGCACAGTCCCTGACACTCACACAGAGCAGCACAGTCTCTGACACTCATACAGAGCAGCACAGTCACTGACACTCACAGAGCAGCACAGTCACTGACACTCACACAGAGCAGCACAGTCACTGACACTCACAGAGCAGCACAGTCACTGACACTCACACAGAGCAGCACAGTCAGACACTCACACAGAGCAGCACAGTCACAGACACTCACACAGAGCAGTCACAGACACACAGAGCAGCACAGTCACAGACACTCACACAGAGCCGTACAGTCACTGACACTCACAGAGCAGCACAGTCACTGACACTCACACATAGCAGCACAGTCACTGACACTCACACAGAGCAGCACAGTCACTTACACTCACACAGAGCAGCACAGTCACTGACACTCACACAGAGCAGCACAGTCACTGACACTCACATAGAGCAGCACAGTCACTGACACTCACACAGAGCAGCACAGTCACTGACACTCACACAGAGCAGCACAGTCACTGACATTCACACAGAGCAGCACAGTCCCTGACACTCACACAGAGCAGCACAGTCCCTGACACTCACACAGAGCAGCACAGTCACTGACACTCATACAGAGCAGCACAGTCCCTGACACTCACACAGAGCAGCACAGACACTCACACAGAGCAGCACAGTCACTGACACTCACACAGAGCAGCACAGTCACTGACACTCACACAGAGCAGTACAGTCACAGACACTCACACAGAGCAGCACAGTCACAGACACTCACACAGAGCAGCACAGTCCCTGACACTCAAATAGAGCAGCACAGTCACTGACACTCACACAGAGCAGCACAGTCACTAACACTCACACAGAGCAGCACAGTCACTGACACTCACACAGACCAGCACAGTCACTGACACTCACACAGACCAGCACAGTCACTGACACTCACAGAGCAGCACAGTCACTGACACTCACACAGAGCAGCACAGTCACTGACACTCACAGAGCAGCACAGTCACTGACACTCACAGAGCAGCACTGACACTCAGAGAGCAGCACAGTCACTGACACTCACAGAGCAGCACTGACACTCAGAGAGCAGCACAGTCACTGAGACTCACAGAGCAGCACAGTCACTGACACTCACACAGAGCAGCACAGTCACAGACACTCACACAGAGCAGTCACTGACACTCACACAGAGCAGCACAGTCACAGACACTCACACAGAGCCGCACAGTCACTGACACTCACAGAGCAGCACAGTCACTGACACTCACACATAGCAGCACAGTCACTGACACTCACACAGAGCAGCACAGTCACTTACACTCACACAGAGCAGCACAGTCACTGACACTCACACAGAGCAGCACAGTCACTGACACTCACACAGAGCAGCACAGTCACTTACACTCACACAGAGCAGCACAGTCACTGACACTCACACAGAGCAGCACAGTCACAGACACTCACACAGAGCAGCACAGTCCCTGACAATCAAATAGAGCAGCACAGTCACTGACACTCACACAGAGCAGCACAGTCACTAACACTCACACAGAGCAGCACAGTCACTGACACTCACAGAGCAGCACAGTCACTGACACTCACATAGAGCAGCACAGTCACTGACACTCACACAGTGCAGCACAGTCACTAACACTCACACAGAGCAGCACAGTCACTGACATTCACACAGAGCAGCACAGTCCCTGACACTCACACAGAGCAGCACAGTCCCTGACACTCACACAGAACAGCACAGTCACTGACACTCATACAGAGCAGCACAGTCCCTGACACTCACACAGAGCAGCACAGACACTCACACAGAGCAGCACAGTCACTGACACTCACACAGACCAGCACAGTCACAGACACTCACACAGAGCAGCACAGTCACTGACACTCACACAG
Source organism: Ascaphus truei (assembly GCF_040206685.1). NCBI lineage: Eukaryota > Metazoa > Chordata > Amphibia > Anura > Ascaphidae > Ascaphus > Ascaphus truei. Next base: position 193,347 of record NW_027456718.1, on the reverse strand, counting down.
AGCAGCGCAGTCACTGACACTCACACAGAGCAGCACAGTCACAGACACTCACACAGAGCAGCACAGTCACTGACACTCACACAGAGCAGCACAGTCACTGACACTCACACAGAGCAGCACTGTCACAGACACTCACAGAGCAGCACAGTCACTGACACTCACACATAGCAGCGCAGTCACTGACACTCATACAGAGCAGCACAGTCACAGACACTCACACAGAGCAGCACAGTCACTGACACTCACACAGAGCAGCACAGTCCCTGACACTCACATAGAGCAGCACAGTCACTGACACTTACACAGAGCAGCACAGTCACTGACACTCACAGAGCAGCACAGTCACTGACACTCACACAGACCAGCACAGTCACTGACACTCACAGAGCAGCACAGTCACTGACACTCACACAGAGCAGCACAGTCACTGACACTCACAGAGCAGCACAGTCACTGACACTCACACAGAGCTGCACAGTCACTGACACTCACACAGAGCAGCACAGTCACAGACACTCACAGAGCAGCACAGTCACAGACACTCACACAGAGCAGCACAGTCACTGACATTCACAGAGCAGCACAGTCACTGACACTCACACAGAGCAGCACAGTCACTGACACTCACACATAGCAGTACAGTCACTGACACTCACAGAGCAGCACAGTCACTGACACTCACACATAGCAGCACAGTCACAGACACTCACACAGAGCAGTCACTGACACTCACACAGAGCAGTCACTGACACTCAAACAGAGCAGCACAGTCACAGACACTCACACAGAGCCGCACAGTCACTGACACTCACAGAGCAGCACAGTCACTGACACTCACACATAGCAGCACAGTCACTGACACTCACACAGAGCAGCACAGTCACTTACACTCACACAGAGCAGCACAGTCACAGACACTCACACACAGCAGCACAGTCACTGACACTCATACAGAGCAGCACAGTCCCTGACACTCACACAGAGCAGCGCAGTCCCTGACACTCACACAGAGCAGCGCAGTCACTGACACTCACACAGAGCAGCACAGTCCCTGACACTCACAGAGCAGCACTGTTACTGACACTCACACAGAGCAGCACAGTCCCTGACAATCACACAAAGCAGCACAGTCACTGACACTCACACAGAGCAGCGCAGTCACTGACACTCACACAGAGCAGCACAGTCCCTGACACTCACACAGAGCAGCGCAGTCACTGACACTCACACAGAGCAGCGCAGTCACTGACACTCACACAAAGCAGCACAGTCACTGACACTCACACAGAGCAGCACAGTCACAGACACTCACACAGAGCAGCACAGTCACGGACACTCACACAGAGCAGCACAGTCCCTGACAATCAAATAGAGCAGCACAGTCACTGACACTCACACAGAGCAGCACAGTCACTAACACTCACACAGAGCAGCACAGTCACTGACACTCACAGAGCAGCACAGTCACTGACACTCACATAGAGCAGCACAGTCACTGACACTCACACAGTGCAGCACAGTCACTAACACTCACACAGAGCAGCACAGTCACTGACATTCACACAGAGCAGCACAGTCCCTGACACTCACACAGAGCAGCACAGTCACTGACACTCATACAGAGCAGCACAGTCCCTGACACTCACACAGAGCAGCACAGAGACTCACACAGAGCAGCACAGTCACTGACACTCACACAGACCAGCACAGTCACAGACACTCACACAGAGCAGCACAGTCACTGACACTCACACAGAGCAGCGCAGTCACTGACACTCACACAGAGCAGCACAGTCACAGACACTCACACAGAGCAGCACAGTCACTGACACTCACACAGAGCAGCACAGTCACTGACACTCACACAGAGCAGCACAGTCACAGACACTCACACAGAGCAGCACAGTCACTGACACTCCACAGAGCAGCGCAGTCACTGACACTCATACAGAGCAGCACAGTCACAGACACTCACACAGAGCAGCACAGTCACTGACACTCACACAGAGCAGAACAGTCCCTGACACTCACATAGAGCAGCACAGTCACTGACACTTACACAGAGCAGCACAGTCACTGATACTCACAGAGCAGCACAGTCACTGACACTCACACAGACCAGCACAGTCACTGACACTCACAGAGCAGCACAGTCACTGACACTCACACAGAGCAGCACAGTCACTGACACTCACAGAGCAGCACAGTCACAGACACTCACACAGAGCAGCACAGTCACTGACATTCACAGAGCAGCACAGTCACTGACACTCACACAGAGCAGCACAGTCACTGACACTCACACATAGCAGCACAGTCACTGACACTCACAGAGCAGCACAGTCACTGACACTCACACATAGCAGCACAGTCACAGACACTCACACAGAGCAGTCACTGACACTCACACAGAGCAGTCACTGACACTCAAACAGAGTAGCACAGTCACAGACACTCACACAGAGCAGCACAGTCACTGACACTCACACATAGCAGCACAGTCACTGACACTCACACAGAGCAGCACAGTCACTTACACTCACACAGAGCAGCACAGTCACAGACACTCACACACAGCAGCACAGTCACTGACACTCATACAGAGCAGCACAGTCCCTGACACTCACACAGAGCAGCGCAGTCCCTGACACTCACACAGAGCAGCGCAGTCACTGACACTCACACAGAGCAGCACAGTCCCTGACACTCACAGAGCAGCACTGTTACTGACACTCACACAGAGCAGCACAGTCCCTGACAATCACACAAAGCAGCACAGTCACTGACACTCACACAGAGCAGCGCAGTCACTGACACTCACACAGAGCAGCACAGTCCCTGACACTCACACAGAGCAGCGCAGTCACTGACACTCACACAGAGCAGCGCAGTCACTGACACTCACACAAAGCAGCACAGTCACTGACACTCACACAGAGCAGCACAATCCCTGACACTCACAGAGCAGCACAGTCCCTGACACACAGAGAAGCACAGTTCCTGACACTCACAGAGCAGCACAGTCCCTGACACTCACACAGAGCAGCACAATTCCTGACACTCACAGAGCAGCACAGTCCCTGACACACAGAGAAGCACAGTTCCTGACACTTACACAGAGCAGCACAGTCCCTGACACACAGAGCAGCACAGTCCCTGACACACAGAGCAGCACAGTCCCTGACACACAGAGCAGCACAGTCCCTGACACACAGAGAAGCACAGTTCCTGACACTCACAGAGCAGCACAGTCCCTGACACTCACACAGAGCAGCACAGTTCCTGACACTCACAGAGCAGCACAGTCCCTGACACACAGAGCAGCACAGTCCCTGACACACAGAGCAGCACAGTCCCTGACACACAGAGAAGCACAGTTCCTGACACTCACAGAGCAGCACAGTCCCTGACACTCACACAGAGCAGCACAGTTCCTGACACTCACACAGAGCAGCCATTTGGATAGCAGGGAAGGTCTGAAGTACCCACGCCCTGTGATGAATGGAAGTTGCCCGGAATACCATATGCCCCAGCAGACTTGGAGAAGCCTGACCAGCGGGTGGCGTCTGAATAGCAAGTGACGGAGGTGGCAAACTCGCGCAGGTCCCTCGGCAGATCCAGATTCCCCGCTTACCCGGCTTCGCTCTGATTGGCTGTGAAGAAAGTTGCCACGCTCGCATTGGCTGTAGTAATTTGTGAATGAACTCCTAAATACTATCAGAAACCCCTAAGCCAATGAATGTAGAGATTTTCTGGCGCAAGAAGACAGACGGGCTTTTCAAAAGTGCTCTTGCGCGAATAGGAAGGTGCCGGCTTCAGAAAAGTCTGCCCGGAATATTTTCTGAGTCCCACTTTTGGCGGCCAAGTTCTGAGAACTGAACGTAGCGATCGCGGGTGGGATTTCAGGCCAATTTTGGAACTAACTCCCGGTCAAGCAAAATCAAGTCCTCCGGAGAGAAGGGCGCGGTGGTGCCTGGAACGTCACGCTGATTTGAGTTCCAGGACATTTCGGGCTCAGTCCCGGTCAGGGTAAACTTCTTATTTAGAGGTTCCTGCACCTAGGAAAGTCTCATTTTCACCCCCAGGCCCCCAGTAAGTGTGTCTTTTTTTATGTAGTTTGTGTATCATTGTGTGTCTGCCTTTCATGCGAATACATTTACATTATTTCACTTTACCTGTTTTTGCTCAATGAATGATCCCGGTAAAAAGGTGTAAATGCCTGGTCTCCAGTGACAGGCTGGTGGCATGGCTGGTGGCATGGCTGGTGGCATGGCTGGTGACAGGCCTGACTCTCGGATACATGTCGGCACATTGTCTCAGCAATATCTCCCCTTGAAAATGCAAGCGTGACTCACCACTAGTGTACCCTGCTTCAGCACAGCCCAAAAAGGAAAATGAGGCACAGGGAGGTATCCATGTAGCTGAGCGAATCCCTAAGTTAAGGGGGGTACCACAGCTAGTGCCAGGTAACCCAGAACCAGTATAGGGGTTGTGGGTGCCCCAACCGTATATAAGGTTGAGGGGGGACTCTGAGAGTCCAAAATGAGTCTGTAAGTTAGTGTATGGGGAACAAGACCACTAAGAATAAAAGCACAAACATCTTCTTATTCTCTCCCCTACACCCAGAGCCGCAGGAGTACATTAAACATATACCTTAGTGTATTAAAGTATACGTTATTACATGTAATGTAATGTGCTTGTTACATTCGGAGCCGATGTCCAGACAGGCTGCTCGGGCTAACCCACAGGTGTCGGAAAGTCTGCTGGACATCAGAGTTCAAACCCGTCGGAGATGCCAGAGGTGTGAAAAGCAATCTGGGCAGCGGGGGAAGGGGAAGTACCCAGGTCCGGAGAACAATGGCCGTCATCCGGGCTGCTGCCATTTGTTCTGCCAGACCTGGCGGGGCCTGCCCCAGCGAGTGGCATTGAGATAGCCAGGGACGGAGGTGGCAAACGTGCGCATGTCTCTGGGCAATTTCAGATTTCCCCCTGACCCGGCTCTTCTTACCGGCTTGTCTCTGATTGGTGGCTCAGAATTTTCCCACGCGATGATTGGCTGAGAAGTTTGTGAATGAAACTCAGAATATTATAAAGAATCTGTGAGCCAATGAGATTTGAGATCTCCAGTAGTTAGAGCGCGGGCGGCTTTTCAAAGTTGCTTCCGCGCGAATAGCAAAGCAGCCGGCTCCGATTTCCAGCCAGGAAAGCCTGCCCGCCAGAGACTGAGTCCCGATTTCCAGCCAGGAAAGCCTGCCCGCCAGAGACTGAGTCCCGATTTTCCAGCCAGGGAAGCCTGCCCGCCAGAGACTGAGTCCCGATTTCCAGCCAGGGAAGCCTGCCCGCCAGAGACTGAGTCCCGATTTCCAGCCAGGGAAGCCTGCCCGCCAGAGACTGAGTCCCGATTTCCAGCCAGGAAAGCCTGCCCGCCAGAGACTGAGTCCCGATTTCCAGCCAGGAAAGCCTGCCCGCTAGAGACTGAGTCCCGATTTCCAGCCAGGAAAGCCTGCCCGCCAGAGACTGAGTCCCGACTTCCAGCCAGGAAAGCCTGCCCGCCAGAGACTGAGTCCCGATTTCCAGCCAGGAAAGCCTGCCCGCCAGAGACTAAGTCCCGATTTCCAGCCAGGAAAGCCTGCCCACCAGAGACTGAGTCCCGACTTCCAGCCAGGAAAGCCTGCCCGCCAGAGACTGAGTCCCGATTTCCAGCCAGGAAAGCCTGCCCGCCAGAGACTAAGTCCCGATTTCCAGCCAGGAAAGCCTGCCCGCGAGAGACTGAGTCCCGACTTCCAGCCAGGAAAGTCTGCCCGCCAGAGACTGAGTCCCGATTTCCAGCCAGGAAAGCCTGCCCGCCAGAGACTGAGTCCCGATTTCCAGCCAGGAAAGCCTGCCCGCCAGAGACTAAGTCCCGATTTCCAGCCAGGAAAGCCTGCCCACCAGAGACTGAGTCCCGACTTCCAGCCAGGAAAGCCTGCCCGCCAGAGACTGAGTCCCGATTTCCAGCCAGGAAAGCCTGCCCGCCAGAGACTAAGTCCCGATTTCCAGCCAGGAAAGCCTGCCCGCGAGAGACTGAGTCCCGACTTCCAGCCAGGAAAGTCTGCCCGCCAGAGACTGAGTCCCGATTTCCAGCCAGGAAAGCCTGCCCGCCAGAGACTAAGTCCCGATTTCCAGCCAGGAAAGCCTGCCCTCCAGAGACTGAGTCCCGATTTCCAGCCAGGAAAGTCTGCCCGCCGGAGACTGAGTCCCGATTTCCAGCCAGGAAAGCGCCCGCCAGAGACTGAGTCCCGATTTCCAGCCAGGAAAGCCTGCCCGCCAGAGACTGAGTCCCGATTTCCAGCCAGGAAAGCCTGCCCGCCAGAGACTGAGTCACGATTTCCAGCCAGGAAAGCATGCCCTCCAGAGACTGAGTCCCGATTTCCAGCCAGGAAAGTCTGCCCGCCGGAGACTGAGTCCCGATTTCCAGCCAGGAAAGCCTGCCCGCCAGAGACTGAGTCCCGATTTCCAGCCAGGAAAGCGCCCGCCAGAGACTGAGTCCCGATTTCCAGCCAGGAAAGCCTGCCCGCCAGAGACTGAGTCCCGATTTCCAGCCAGGAAAGCGCCCGCCAGAGACTGAGTCCCGATTTCCAGCCAGGAAAGCCTGCCCGCCAGAGACTGAGTCCCGATTTCCAGCCAGGAAAGCATGCCCTCCAGAGACTGAGTCCCGATTTCCAGCCAGCAAAGTCTGCCCGCCGGAGACTGAGTCCCGATTTCCAGCCAGGAAAGCCTGCCCGCCAGAAACTGAGTCCCGATTTCCAGCCAGGAAAGCGCCCGCCAGAGACTGAGTCCCGATTTCCAGCCAGGAAAGCCTGCCCGCCAGAGACTGAGTCCCGATTTCCAGCCAGGAAAGCGCCCGCCAGAGACTGAGTCCCGATTTCCAGCCAGGAAAGCCTGCCCGCCAGAGACTGAGTCCCGATTTCCAGCCAGGAAAGCCTGCCCGCCAGAGACCGAGTCCCGATTTCCAGCCAGGAAAGCATGCCCGCCAGAGACTGAGTCCCGATTTCCAGCCCGGAAACCCTGCCCGCCAGAGACTGAGTCCTGATTTCCAGCCAGGAAAGCCTGCCCGCCAGAGACTGAGTCCCGATTTCCAGCCAGGAAAGCCTGCCCGCCAGAGAGTGAGTCCCGATTTCCAGCCAGGAAAGCCTGCCCGCCAGAGACTGAGTCCCGATTTCCAGCCAGGAAAGCCTGCCCGCCAGATACTGAGTCCCGATTTCCAGCCAGGGAAGCCTGCCCGCCAGAGACTGAGTCCCGATTTCCAGCCCGGAAACCCTGCCCGCCAGAAACTGAGTCCCGATTTCCAGCCAGGAAAGCCTGCCCGCCAGAGACTAAGTCCCGATTTCTGCGGCCAAGTTCTTAATATCAAACGTAGCGGACGCGGCTAGGATTTGCAGCGGAGGCGTGTGGAACTTCACGCCGATTTGGGAACCAGGAGATTTTGGGCTAAGTCCGGTCTCGGTAAAACTCTTATTTAGAGTTCCCTGCACCTAGAAGAGTCTAGTTTTCGACCCCAGACCCCCAGTAAGTGTGTCTTTTTGCCTATATTTGGTGTTCTACTGTGTGTAAATGAATTTGTGCGAATAAACTTCCATTTATTTCATTACCTTGTTTTGCTCAATGAATGATCCTGGTAAAAAAGTGACAAGTGCCTGATCTCCTGTGGCACCTGTACACAGACCCTATATCCCCTGTAGGATAATGTCACAGACCCTGTGCACACAGACCCTATATCCCCTGTAGGATAATGTCACAGACCCTGTGCACACAGACCCTATATCCCGTGTAGGATAATGTCACAGACCCTGCGCAGAGACCCTATATCCCCTGTAGGATAATGTCACAGACCCTGCGCAGAGACCCTATATCCCCTGTAGGATAATGTCACAAATTGGGCACACCGACCCTATATCCCCTGTAGGATAATGTCACAAATTGGGCACACCGACCCTATATCCCCTGTAGGATAATGTCAAAGACCCTGCACACGGAACCTATATCGCCTGTAGGATAATGTCACAGACCCTACACACAGAACCTATATCCCCTGTAGGATAATGTCACAGACCCTACACACAGAGCCTATATCCCCTGTAGGATAATGTCACAGACCCTGTGCACACAGACCCTATATCCCCTGTAGGATAATGTCACAGACCCTACACACAGAGCCTATATCCCCTGTAGGATAATGTCACAGACCTTGTGCACACAGAGCCTATATCCCCTGTAGGATAATGTCACAGACCCTACACACAGAGCCTATATCTGGTTTGTTTGTGGGATGGTGCTCTGAAAGTGCTTGGACCGTATGTGATGGTGGGGAGCATAAACTGGGTATAAAAAATGAAAGTAGCAGTACTAAGCCTTAAGAGGGCATAAGATACCCTGAAGGTTGGGGTGGGTTGTCCAGAGACACCCCCCCTTCCTCATTGGGTTAGCCCCAGGTAGTGTACTCACGATATTGCTTCTTCCCAGAATCTCCCTTCCAAAGCGTGCTGCTGAAGTGAGGTAAAGGTTCCAAAAGGCAGGGTGTGCAGCGCACAGCAAAGATGAAAAGAGCAGGTCTTGCAATAACAGTCCTTTATTGTAGTATCATATAGATGTGGGACAGCAGCAAACTTCAACGCGTTTCGTTCAGAGAACTTTATCAAGAAGTGCTGTACTATGTAAAATTCAACAATTTAAATGCAACTGATTGCCCTGTGTTCGCGCCAATAGTGACGTCATACGCGTCATCAACCAATAGGAATTGTGTATTCCGCGCATGCGCCGCGCGCCAGAGCACTCTGGGACTCCCTGCTAATTTCAGCCGTGCTCAATCATGAGCGGCACGCCTCTCTGGGCGACCTCCCCACTGAGAGCACACCTCTGACAACCGCAGAGGATCACTTCCTACTCCCCGCATGCGCAGACAAACTACTGTGTAATTCCCTAATCGTAATAAGAACCGCAGAAGCGGCCCATAATAATGAGGGGCATATTGATACACATGTTGCAATGTATGCCAGTGTATACACACATGGATGTTATTGAAAATCACTAGGCAAGCAGCTACATTAAATATAGCACAAACGAATACAATCAAATATAAAACCATAATATAAATAAATAACTAAACACAGAAAAATGAAACTAATGAAAAAGAAATAAGTAAATAAATAAATTTTGTTGAATTTAAAGAAAGGATATAAGAAAAAAATATATAAAAAAGTATATAAAAAAGAATACATTTATCTATACATAAATCAACACAATTATATATTTAGAAGAAAAACTATTAAATCAAAATAAGTTTATTACTTAAAAATGCTAAAAGAGCAATGTTAAAACAAATTAAAAAAGGTGTAAACATATCTTATACCTATATCTAGAGAACAGCAAATTGCATGCCCCTATTGATGAAAAGGAGTTTATGTTATATTAAACATCAAATACAATTGTACATTCATATAATGTGAAGTGCCATATGTTAGGAATATAAATTTATAAATGAAGAGATTTCTTAGGTAGGACTACAAGGGCATTAAAGACAAGGATGCAGGAACATTGCAGATTGATTCGCAAACAAGACACTGATCACCCAGTGTCCAAGCATTTTTCGGAATGCAGACAGGGAGGCATAAATAACTTCTCATTCATGGGTGTTGAGAGGATAATGAAAAAAGAAAGAGGGGGAAACACTGTAAAAACATTAGATTGTAGAGAATCCTACTGGATATTCACATTAAAAACTAGATACCCAGATGGAATAAATGTGGAATGGAATATAAATCACTTCCTTAAATAAGAACCATTTAGTACTCCAATCAAGATCTAAAATAGACAAAAAATGTTAACACCACAGATAATGCAGGAATATCTACTGTCTATTGTTTTCACCAAACATCTTCAACATAGATGTCACTTCATTCCAGGAATATATTAATCTACATTTAGATAAAGGGTCATACTTAACAAAAAGTACATTAAAAAGACACCACTCTGTTTTCTTTAGCATAATTGTTGTCATCTTATATATTAATGTATCTTGATTTTTTGATAAAAATGTATATTGCTCTAATTAATTTGTGATAAAAGTCATGTATTACTCTAAGCTCTCATCTATTCCACCACGGTATAGAAATATTGTCTAAGAAATCTCTTCATTTATAAATTTATATTCCTAACATATGGCACTTCACATTATATGAATGTACAATTGTATTTGATGTTTAATATAACATAAACTCCATTTCATCAATAGGGGCATGCAATTTGCTGTTCTCTAGATATAGGTATAAGATATGTTTACACCTTTTTTAATTTGTTTTAACATTGCTCTTTTAGCATTTTTAAGTAATAAACTTATTTTGATTTAATAGTTTTTCTTCTAAATATATAATTGTGTTGATTTATGTATAGATAAATGTATTCTTTTTTATATACTTTTTTATATATTTTTTTCTTATATCCTTTCTTTAAATTCAACAAAATTTATTTATTTACTTATTTCTTTTTCATTAGTTTCATTTTTCTGTGTTTAGTTATTTATTTATATTATGGTTTTATATTTGATTGTATTCGTTTGTGCTATATTTAATGTAGCTGCTTGCCTAGTGATTTTCAATAACATCCATGTGTGTATACACTGGCATACATTGCAACATGTGTATCAATATGCCCCTCATTATTATGGGCCGCTTCTGCGGTTCTTATTACGATTAGGGAATTACACAGTAGTTTGTCTGCGCATGCGCCGAGCGGGGAGTAGGAGGTGATCCTCTGCGGTTGTCAGAGGTGTGCTCTCAGTGGGGAGGCCGCCCAGAGAGGCGTGCCGCTCATGATTGAGCACGGCTCAAATTAGCAGGGAGTCCCAGAGTGCTCTGGCGCGCGGCGCATGCGCGGAATACACAATTCCTATTGGTTGATGACGCGTATGACGTCACTATTGGCGCGAACACAGGGCAATCAGCTGCATTTAAATTGTTGAATTTTACATAGTACAGCACTTCTTGATAAAGTTCTCTGAACGAAACGCGTTGAAGTTTGCTGCTGTCCCACATCTATATGATACTACAATAAAGGACTGTTATTGCAAGACCTGCTCTTTTCATCTTTGCTGTGCGCTGCACACCCTGCCTTTTGGAACACAGAGCCTATATCCCCTGTAGGAGAATGTCACAAACCGTGCACACAGACCCTATATCCCCTGTAGGATAATGTCACAGACCCTACCCACAGAGCCTATATCCCCTGTAGGAGAATGTCACAGACCCTGTGCACAGACCCTATATCCCCTGTAGGATAATGTCACAGACCCTACACACAGAGCCTATATCCCCTGTAGGAGAATGTCACAGACCCTGTGCACAGACCCTATATCCCCTGTAGGATAATGTCACAGACCCTGTGCACACAGACCCTATATCCCCTGTAGGATAATGTCACAAATTGGGCACACAGACCCTATATCCCCTGTAGGATAATGTCACAGGCCCTACACACAGAGCCTATATCCCCTGTAGGATAATGTCACAGACCCTGTGCACACAGACCCTATATCCCCTGTAGGATAATGTCACAGACCCTGTGCACAGACCCTATATCCCCTGTAGGAGAATGTCACAGACCCTGTGCACACAGACACTATATCCCCTGTAGGAGAATATCACAGACCCTGTGCACAGACCTTATATCCCCTGTAGGATAATGTCACAGACCCTGTGCACACAGAGCCTATATCCCCTGTAGGATAATGTCACAGACCCTGTGCACAGACCCTATATCCCCTGTAGGATAATGTCACAGACCCTGTGCACACAGACCCTATATCCCCTGTAGGATAATGTCATAGACCCTGTGCACACAGAGCCTATATCCCCTGTAGGATAATGTCACAGACCCTGTGCACACAGAGCCTATATCCCCTGTAGGAAGAGGAAGAGAGAGAGAGAGAGAGAGAGAGAGAGAGAGAGAGAGAGAGAGAGAGAGAGAGAGAGAGAGAGAGAGAGAGAGAGAGAGAGAGAGAGAGAGAGAGAGAGAGAGAAGAGAGAGAGAGAGGGAGAGAGAGGAAGAGAGGGAGAGAGAGGAAGAGAGGGAGAGAGGGAGAGAGAGGAAGAGAGAGAGAGAGAGAGGGAGAGAGAGGGAGAGAGAGAGGGAAAGAGAGAGAGGGAGAGAGAGATACACTAAGGACTCCTGGGACCTGTCTTGTGCCAGGAGAGAGGAGATATGTCTGATGCCATTGATGGAGAACGGGACACTGTGGGAGTGGCTGTGGGGAACGGGCTATGGGGAATGGGCTGTGGGGGACTGGCTGTGGGGAACGGGCAGTGGGGAACGGTCTGTGGGGAACTGGCTGTGGGGAACGGGCTGTGGGGGACGGGCTGTGGGGGACAGTCTGTGGGGGACAGTCTGTGGGGACCGGGCTGTGGGGGACAGTCTGTGGGGGACAGTCTGTGGGGGACAGTCTGCGGGGGACAGTCTGCGGGGGACAGTCTGCGGGGGACAGTCTGCGGGGGACAGTCTGCGGGGGACCGTCTGCGGGGGACAGTCTGTGCACTAATTCCGATGCAGTCAGACTTACTGTTTTCAATGCCATGCAAAAACCAAGTGTAAATCCCGGCATTTCATTGCATGCTGCGGACCGGTGACCGCAAACTTCACCAACAGCGCCACGTACGCAAGAATGGAGTTTTGTGGCTGCTGCAGTTCTCTGCAGTAACGATAGGTTGTGCTAGTGTGCTTGTACTGTACAGTATCTCTTTCATCTTAATGCAATGTAACCCCTCCCTTATCCCATTAAAATCTTCAGGTGACTAACAAGTATTCTTAAAGTATGACATTTTTATTAGCGTAAATTAGAGCTTAGCGATAAATTACTAAGACTTTGGGAAGTAATAATACAATCTTTTTACAATAATACAATCTTCTTCATCCAACATATTCTTCTGGCTGTCTCTTGCACAGTTTCACCTTATTTATTAATTATAGAGAAGAAATAGATGCATTAGTTTCACTTAGCTGCTGTATGTGGTTGTGTAAGGATTTGTGATGGCCTGCGCCGTGCTCCTTGCCGCGCTCCTCGCCGCGCTCCTTGCCGTGCTCCTCGCCGCGCTCACCCATCTGTTCAGTGCGAAGTGCTTACTGCAATCCTTGTATGCAAAAAGAAAGCTCAGAAAGGGAAACACCCCGTCAGTCAAAATGCAATAGGAACCTTTAAGATTGACTAAAGAGAACACATGATGAAATTCACATAATAAAAATAGGGATCCACATGGACCCAAAAACCCACCATAACGAGGCAGTAATGGGAGTTCCCTATGCCCAGAACCCGCGGATCTGATGTTGGAAATACAGTCCTGGGGTATTGCTGGATGTTATCACAGCTTGCTTTGGTTTGGATAGAGACCGCACCCCATGCGAGGTAAGGGAATGACCGCAGCTGGCTGAGCACTCGTCACGTTCACTATCTGCTGCGTGATGATGTCACCTCTACGCGTTTCGCGTCATATGATGCTTCTTCAGGAGGTATGTCCAACTACTCCGATAGCTGCTATTAAATAGCAAGATGGATAAATCCTCAGCCAATGGGAGTAGGATAATAATGTCCAATGAGGACCTTCCAATCAGTGTTTAAAACATCGCTATTACATGAAACACATAACAGATCTAGAAGAATTGATCTAATAGAAACCAATATCTAAACTGCTACCAATAATAAGACAAGTAGCGGCAATGAAAATATAAATCTAAAAATGTGTGACCCTAATGATCCATGAATGATCAAATGAATGACCATAATAAGTGTGTGTCACGAGAGACCAGGTCTTATCTACACATTAATACCGGGATTCTGCACTGAGCACACAAGATGAGTAAAATAAATTGTAATTTATTTCCTTGTATGACAAACACACAATTCTTCACAATATACACTCAATAAAACACTTACTGGGATGGGGAAACGAAATCAATTGTCCGTGGAAGAAACAAATTCTATGGGCACCCCTGCACGCATGCCAGTGGGGGCGCAAAAGGATTCGTGGTGTAGCAGTTCCTGGCTATGGGGCACAAGTTGCCAGCCCGATATCTCAGCCAACAGGAAAAAGATTATTCAGTCCTTACAGGGTTCGTTCGGGAACCTTTAGCTCTAACGAATTCTAGAAGAGGGGGATGATCCTTGGTTACGATATTATTAACCCCTCACACTCCAGAACTAGAGACGCTGGAACTTGGTCAAATCAGGTGAATCTAACTGGTACTGGGCTGCAGGCATCTTTATAGGGTTAAGGGTCTTATACCTAACATACACACCCAATCCCTTCCGTGGGAACACTTTTTTCCCCCTATCCCAGACTTGCCAGTAGTTCATAGCATGGGCAGAAGTGGCTTCCTGGTCTGCATGGAGCATGTGTCAACTTGACACCTAAGCTGCTTAGCATACTGGGTCCCACTTCTTACCTGCCGACAGTAAGTCTGGGATTTGGCTACCAAGTGTGACTGCCCCATGTTGTGTACCAGGATCTGGTACTCAGGGATATCCTGGCCACTCTAACACCTTGGCTCTCTGAGGCTTTTCAACTCCGGCACTTCTCTGGACATTGCGGCATTCACTTCGCAGGGGGCCCTTTGTTACACCAGTTTCTGGCTTGTCTGACCTTGGCTTCATCTGGACTCCACACTGCTCTACTGACTCCGGCATTACCTTCGATGATCCGCACCTCTCCAACCCAGATCTCGGCAAGTGCCTTCTACGACTCTGGCCTCTATAACCCCGACCCGGCTACCCGCTACCAATCTACACTACGGACGCGCACTCGCGGCTGGAGGTTGGTGTCTTCACAACCCCCACCTCGGCCCCGCGGTCGTGCCCTGTTTGTGGTGAGCACTCCGTTACAGGTTCATTGAATTTGCACTTATGTGCGTTACCGGTATATGAACTGTATGGAACGCATATTGAATTTCTGTGCATGCATAGTACAGGTATTACCAATTGAATGGAACACATACATTACCTTAATTATCCATTATTCCTGGATGTTTCCTACATGAACAAGGTGTTGACATTGCTCAGTCTGCCGAATCTGCAAAACAGTATGAAAACAAGGATTAAACAAGACCAAAAAAGAAATGACTGTATTAAACACTGTAAGTGTAGCGGGGTCCCCCTTTACTTGCCCAGAGGAGGGGGAGCTGCCCTGCATTGGGCCGCTGGTGCCCAAGATGATCCATTGGCTCCATTGAATTGGTGGCAAGTTGTGGCAGCCATCTTGGATTGACTCCCAGAAGCCTTGGGGTGGGTCACATGGGCCGCTCCAGCCAATGAGGCATGAGCAGCCATTTTGAGGGACTCCCGATATCCTCCGTGGGACAAACAGAATTAAGTCAGTCGTCATAGAGCCAGGAAAGGGGACGCATGCGTCCATGGAGCTAGTAAGCCCCTGGACTAGGCCATAACTTTGCCCCAGTTAGGCCCCGATCACCCTTGAGAGCAGTATTTGAGGGAAGGCCCTTGATAGGGACACTTACAAGTAGAACTGCAACCCGCAGCACTGTGCCATCGAACAGACGTCCGCACGGCAGCCTACACCCTTCAAGTGAAGACTGCACCGAGTGCGCGGCCTGGATGTAAGGTGTGAGAGGATTTATGTTGGAGACCCCGCTACGTGGGACCTGATCCAATTCTGCCTCCCAAGTTTTCCCTGGTCAGTACCGTTGCCCAGGAAGGTACCACCGTGCACCTACACTCACAGGGGGTGGTGCTACCTCACATTTTGGTGGGAGAGTTCTACAGACACCGTTGTTCTAGGTGCCTAGGGCACCCTCAGTACTTTGGGGGACCACCATTGATGTTATTGTGTTGTATTGATGGGATATATATATATATAGTAGCGCCAATAAATGATGTGTTAAACAATTATGGGTGACATAAAAAAGGATAATACCTATAGAAAATATGTATAAATATGCTCTAATACTATGTGCTCAATAAGTGAACTATACAACACATCAATTAAAATGTCACCTCCCCCATTTTAATGGTGGATCTTCTCATCTTGCTGCAGGGAAGGAATCTATTATTGTTCTTACCCCTCATACAGAGGTATAGGGAACAGTATGCAGGGTAGTGTAGGACTTGCACTTATTATGGTTTACCTTAACGATTTGGTGTGCAAGCTTATGATGCTTTGGCCAAAATTTCTAACTAAAAAACCATATTTTATTATTATTAGTATTAGCATTATTATAAGACTCAACAAAGTATCCGGACGTTCCTCCTTCTCCTTCCGTGCACCCCAAAACTGGAACAACCTACCAGAGACTCTCATATCCACCACCAGCTTAAGTTCTTTCAAATCTAAGGCTGTCTCACATTTTAAACTGGTCTGTAACTGTTTCATACGCTCATAATATATATTTTCTTTAACTGTGCACGCAATGTCTTGTATATAATGTATACCCTGTTCATTTATGTAACTGTACTTGTAACCATGTATTATTTGTTTTACTCTGTGCCCAGGACATACTTGAAAACGAGAGGTAACTCTCAATGTATTACTTCATGGTAAAATATTTTATAAATAAATAATAAATAAATTATTAGCACTGAAGCATTATTTCTTGCAATTATTACCATGTATGTTTTGTAATTTGGATGTAGCACTGAGCACCCCCTGTCGTTATATATATATATATATATATATATATATATATATATATATATATATATATATATATATATATATATATATATATATATATATATATATATATATATATATATATATATATATATATATACAGTGGTCGACAAATCACCAAAAAATCTACTCGCCCAACAAAAAAATCTACTCGCCACCTAGTACCAAACGTGTGATGCCTGGGCCAATAGGAGCTCGCCACGATGTTAAATCCACTCGCCCGGGGCGAGCAAATGTATAGGTTTGTCGAACACTGTATATATATATATATATATATATATATATATATATATATATATATAAATATATATATATATTATATATATATATATATATATTATATATATATATATATATATATATGATATATATATATGATATATATAATATATATATATATGATATATATATATATAACACACACACAAAAAGGATGTTGCTCACACTATATATATATATATATATATATATATATATATATATATATATATATATATATATATTGGTTAATCCAGACCCAAAATTAAAACAGAATATCTTGATAAGAAATATTAAACAAGATAATCTATAGTAAAGTAACTAGGGGAAGCTGGTGGTGCTGGGGGATAGAGAAAATATAAAACACACAAAAGACTAAGACAATCCCCAAAAGTAGCACTCTGAATATACCACAAAATAACTAATCAAATATAGAAAAAAGACTTGGATTCAAAGTCAAAGTAAAAAAAAGGAGATGATTTTAATAACGAGCAATAAGAGACACTAACATTAAAAACATAAACACACTAAAGGCAGCATAACAAAAATATAGGAGCTGTGACTTGAGAAATTATACAAAAAAATATAGTTATATCGCTGAAAATAGAACCTAAAGCAAAAAATGTATCCAAAAGTATAATAATAAACCTAACAATTATATTAAGTGATACAAATAAGCTAAATAATACCAATACCCCCTAAAGATCCCAGCTACAAAACATATAGCTGAACCCAGGGTAAAAGAAAAAAATATAAGATGAATAAACTTATATACACAATAGTGAACATAAGAAAAAAATATTATATCTTTAAACCAAGGGGGAGACCCAGGGGAAAATAAGATGAAAAATACTCAAACCCTGTACAGCAATAACCAAAAAAATAAAAAATAATAATAAGCATATCAAGGTACATGAATGCAAAGCATGCCTGTGGACTCTGCAAAAAGCAAAGCACGTGGCTATATAAAGTGCAAATGGAAGCCAGTGCCTTGTACTCAATCAGACAAACATGTGTATAACTCCCACAGAGGGGAGAGACTCAAGGCAGCAGTATATTCAGAGTGCTACTTTTGGGGATTGTCTTAGTCTTTTGTGTGTTTTATATATATATATATATATATATATATATATATATATATTATGTTATGGTGGGTGAGAAAGGCAACAGAAAACCTCCACCGTTAGCATATAAAGTAGCCAATAGAGAATATTACTTGTGAGCACATTCACATGTCTTAGACAGGTCTGCAACCCTGCCTTTCACCATTATCACCCAGCATACAGTGCTTCCATTCACATAGAGCCCATTTAAGCTGATGTATCACTGTTCACACAGCTTTTAAACACTAGCAAAGCATAGTTTAAACCTCCATGTGAATGGGTATTCCAGGCAATAGGTGACACATTGTGTGCTCATTTGCATGTTATCTCCCAGAATCCCTTGCTGCAGTGGGAGCACTGTATGCAAGGTGATAATGGTGAAAGGCAGGGTTGCAGACCTGTCTAAGACATGTGAATGTGCTCACAAGTGATTATATATATATATAGTTAAGTTATGGTGAGTAAAAAACACCATATAAGTATATAAGTGACAAAAACCCTCCACAGGAAAGCAAATATGCAAATATAACTGTATGCTCATCTGCATGTCTTAGGCAGGTCTGCAACTCCGCCTTTCACCATTATCACCCAGCATACAGCACTTCCACTGCAGCAAGGGATTCTGGGAAATGATATGCAAATGAGCACTCAGTGCCACTTTTTGCTTCAAAAACCATTTTTAACTTGGTTCCCTATAGGCTTAAGCTTGCTGCATGGTCACAGCTTTGAGCACAGCCAGGATTAAGGTGCATACCCAGAAAACCCACCCACAGACAGCTGTTTTTGTGGAGGATTTTTAAGTGGTGTATTGACCTTGATAAAGTCGTTGGACGAAACGCGTTTGTGCGGCTGCTATACACCCATGTGTGGGTCCATTTAATAAAAACCCTCGATTTTATTTTGGAGTTTGCCCTTTACATTTTTTCCAAACAACCGTCCAGGTGCTGTGCATCCTTTGCTTCCCTTCATCTGCCGATACCTCCTGCCTGGTTTGTGCCCTTAGGCCTCGGTCCCGCTGCGCTCGTTGGCGCGGGCGGCAATGTGGCGAGTTCCCCACCAGCAGGGGAATCCTCGTGAGCCGGTCCCGGTCCCCACTGGCTGCACAGCTGACTACACGCTGTGGCGCGTCAGCCGCTAGGAGACACAACAGAATGGTGTTTCCTAGCGTTGACGCGTCACGTGGTGTTGCTGTGAGCCAATGGGGAGGGGAGGTTTCGGGAGGAGGAGAGGATTCGGGGAGCGGGGAGGAGTGTGGAGTGAAAGCAGGTGAGTGCCTTTCTGTGTGTGTGTATGTGTGTGTGTATGTGTGTGTATGTGTGTGCCTGAGTGCCTGCCTCTGTCTGTGTGTGTGTGTGTGTGAGTGTGTGAGTGCCTGCATGTGTGTGCGCGTGTGTGTGTGTATGAGTGTGTGAGTGCCTGCCTGTGTGTGTGTGTATGTGTGTATGTATGAGTGCTCCAGCCCGAGTCCGTGGAGGGAGGGGGGGGAAGAGTAGCGGGTCCCTCCTGCAGCCAGTGGAGGGAGTGGGGGGACAGTAGCAGCTCCCTCCTGCAGTCCGTGGAGGGAGGGGGGGGGAGAGTAGCGGGTCCCTCCTGCAGCCAGTGGAGGGAGTGGGGGGACAGTAGCAGCTCCCTCCTGCAGTCCGTGGAGGGAGGGGGGGGGGAGAGTAGCGGGTCCCTCCTGCAGCCAGTGGAGGGAGAGTAGCAGCTCCCTCCTGCAGTCCGTGGAGGGAGGGGGGGGGGAGAGTAGCGGGTCCCTCCTGCAGCCAGTGGAGGGAGTGGGGGGACAGTAGCAGCTCCCTCCTGCAGTCCGTGGAGGGAGGGGGGGGGGAGAGTAGCGGGTCCCTCCTGCAGCCAGTGGAGGGAGTGGGGGGACAGTAGCAGCTCCCTCGTGCAGTCCGTGGAGGGGGGGGGGAGAGTAGCGGGTCCCTCCGCTCAAGCCACGCCCCCCCCTCCCTGTCAAACCTCCCACCTCCCGCTCCGGCTCCCGCTCCCTACAGACCGCATATCGCGGTCTGTGTATCTCAGCGCACCGCCTGTCAGCAGTGCGGGTGCGCTGACTCTGGGAGCGGGGCCTTAGCCTTACTGGGGGGATATAATGCTTGCGCTACCCACAAATAAGACAAGACCCCGGTACTGAGGTGGGAAGGTATAAAACCACGCAGACAGCAGCGGAGGCGTGCCTGGAAGGCGGCTTGTCAACGTAGCCGGGTCTGGGTAGGAGAGAGTGGGTTAGTCCGTATACTCGCTGGGGTCTTGGGTTATAGAGAGCAGCGTAGTCGAAGTCCGTTAAGCTGTGGTCTGGGATTGGAGAGTTGAGAAACGTCGAAGTCCGTGTAGCCGCGGTCTTGGGTTGGAGAGGTAAACGTAGTCGAGGGTAAGCCGAGGTCGATATCCAGAGGGGTTTCACTAACAAGCCGGGTCGGTACACGAGGAGACAAACTGCAGGGCAAGAATGGAACAGGAGCAAGGCACAACAGCAATGCTAGAGAGTGCAAGCAGGGTATATATAAGGCATAGCAGCCAATAGAACAGGGGGCAGAGCGGAGGCGCGGCCCCAGCGGGAGCCGTGATAGGCACAGGAGACAAGTGGCAGTCTGATTACTTGCTGCGCAGCTGGGGAGCGGTGCACATCGTCAAGTGAACGCGCCGCTGATGTGCGACGCGCGGTGCATCCAGGGGGGGCGGAGCTAATCTCCGAGGCAACTCTAGAAGCGCTGCTGGTGCCAAGACGGAGGGTTTTGTCTTTGTGAGTAAAATGGGGGCGGAGACTAATACCTTCTTAAGAGATTCGAAGGCCTGACATGCTACAGAGGGCCAGGAAGAAGTATCCGCGCCTTTCTTAGTCAGTGTAGTGATAGGAGCCACGGTAGCGGAAACATTATGGATAAACTTACGGTAATAATTGGCAAAGCCAAGGAATCGCTGGATTGCTTTAAGAAAAGTGGGCTGGGGCCAATCTAGAACTGCCTTAAGTTTCCCAGGGTCCATGGCGAATCCCTCGTCAGAAATGATATAACCTGAGAAGGAGGTTGAGGTTTGGTGAAACATACATTTCTCCATCTTGACGTGAGGTGGTTCTCGCGAAGGCGAGAGAGAACAAACTTGGTGTGCTGGATATGTTCTGATAAGGATTTTGAAAAAATAAGATTGTCGTCGAGATATACGATAACAAAAGTATTTAGGACATCACGAAAAATCTCGTTTACAAACTCCTGGAAAACCACTGGAGCATTACATAGTCCAAAAGGCATCACTAAATATTCGTAGTGGCCATCACGGGTGTGAAAGGCTGTCTTCCTGTAAGGACGCCGTGTCTCCTACCTCCCGTGCCGCCCTACTCCTCGGCTACGGCACTCACCCCCTCAGCCGCCGGGGCACGTGGCATCTGGTCCCATGTCTCCTCCTCCCTTCCTCCATCTCCCGTCGGACATGCGACGGGGCAGACCCCCGCGCGCGCCGTCTTCCGCCTGCCATCACGATGTGCTTCCGCTCCCACTTCCGCCGCGGGTGTTTCTAATTATGGCTTCCACCCTTCCCCAGTCTGGTCCTAGTACAGATGTTCCGGCCGCGGAGGAGAGGATTCAGGATCTTCGGGCTTCCTGGACTAAGATTCAGCATAATCTCAGACGGGCCACTTCTATGCAGAAGAGACAGGCTGATCGTCATCGTCAGAAACCACCCAATTATGCCCCGGGTCAGAAGGTATGGTTATCCACAAGTAACATTAGATTAAAGGTCACTTCCCTGAAACTGACACCCAGGTATATCGGTCCATTCCTAATATTGGAAAAAAATAATCCGGTTACCTACCGACTGAAACTGCCCGCAACTATGAGGATTCCCTTTCACTGCTCTCTATTAAAACAATTCATACCCAATCCTCAGATCCAACACGGTGCACCTCATCCCAGACTGGTCAATCCATCTTGGATTCTCTTATCTCAAGAGGAGGTGTCCAATATTTGGTACATTGGAGGGGTTTTGGACCCGAAGAGAGGGCATGGATTCCGCAAGAACAGGGACATGCTCTCAGGCTGGCTTGGACATTTCATGTCAAATTTCCTCTTAAGCCTTGTATGGATCGTCCGGAGGCCGACCCTGAAGGGGGGGTGGTACTGTAAGGACGCCGCGTCTCCTACCTCCCACGGCGCCCTACTCCTCGGCTCTGACACTCGCCCCCTCAGCCGCCGGGGCGCGCAGCATCCGGTACCACGTCTCCTCCCTTCCTCCATCTCCCGTTGGACATGCACGCCACCTGGGCAGACCCCCTCGTGCGCCGTTTTCTGCCTGCCGTCGCGATGTGCTTCTGCTCCCCCTTCCGCCGCGGGTGTCGCACGCACGTGTGCTCGCAAGTATGTCCACCTCCACTGCCGCCAATGATCTTGTTTCTTCCACACCTGTTCTGCATCCAGCCTCAGCCTATCAGCGCTCTACCTACGTCTGACCTCACTGCTGGTAGTTCCCATTGGCTCCTGTCAGTATATAGTGCTACCAGCCCAGAGCTGATTGCTGAGCATAGTCAGTCTCTGGTTGTGCTTACTACAAGCTACTTCGCAGTCTGCTCTTGTCGTTCTGTTACAGACCCTTGCTTTGAATCCAGACTCCCGACCTTTAGCACCCTTGAACCCCGGCTCGCTCTACGGCCTTCTACCTTCTCCTCTCCTCGACCTTGGCTTTGGACTTTGACTACTATTGATCTCTCCGACCCTGACTCCTCAATGGGTAGCGATTCTTTAGAGTAATCTTGTTAAGGCCTCTGTAATCTATGCACGGGCGAAGATAACCATCCTTCTTCTTAACAAAAAAGAACCCAGCCCCAGCAGGAGAAGTAGAATTTCTGATGAAACTTTTCTTTAAGTGCTCCTGAATATATTCTGACATGGCCTTGGTTTCCGGAAGGGACAAAGGGTAGTATCTGGCCTTAGGGAGAATGGCACCAGGCAGAAGGTCAATTGGGCAATCAAAGGGACGATGAGGGGGAAGAACCTCAGAACGGACTTTGTCGAAAACGTCAATGAATTCTACATATACATCGGGAAGAGAGGACTTAACAGAGGAGATAGTCTCTAGACCAGCGAGAATTTGCACTGGAGAGGGAGAAAGTTCTTTAAAGGACGTATCCCATCGTATGGGTTCCTTGGCACTCCAGTCTACAAGAGGATTGTTTTGCTGGAGTCAAGGTAGGCCCAGGATTACCTGCACTGAAGGAGAGTGAATTACTGTACGTCTAGGGTGATCTCTTCCTTATGTCCATCCTTCGTGAAGAGAGAAAGGGTTGGTGTCTCCAAGGATATGAAGGCTGGTTGGAGAGGACATCCATCAATGACCTCGAGACCGACGGGTAGAGACTTCTTTACCAAAGGAATCCCAAGTTTGGTAGCGAAATCTTGATCCAAAAAATCTCCCCTAGACCCAGAGTCAATGAATGCGAAAGCGGAGATTCGGAAGTCAGGACCCTCGCGAAAGATTGGGAGCATAATTCTCTTTGGCAGGGTTTTCTTCATAGAGTGAAAGGAAGAAATGGTACCCAATTAGATCCCCTCATACCTCATTGGGCTCTGGCGTTTCCCAGCTTCTTGGGACAGCGATGCACCAGATGTCCTGTCAGTCCACAGTAGAGACACAGACCCTCATTCCTCCGGCGTTGTCTCTCCGAAGGTGATAGTTGGTGACTACCCAACTGCATGGGTTACGGGGCCTCAAGAGCTGGAAAAAACGGTAGGAGAGGAACTGCTGAGAGCCTTTCTTGGAGGCGTTGATCCACCCTGATACATACGGCAATGAGATCTTCAAGCACAGGGGGTCTTTCCTGAGCGGCTAGCACATTTTTCAGAGTCTCGGAGAGTCCTTCCAGAAGGCCGGCGATAAGGCCTCATCGTTCCAACCCGTCTCTGCAGTGATGGTTCGAAATTCCAGAGCATATCTTGCAACCGATCTGCGACCAGTGCAAAAAAAGGGGGTGTGAGGCGCTTCTATTAAAGGTGCAACAATATACTGTAAAACCTTGAAAAGTGCTTAATAAATCAAGTGAATAATATAAGTGAATATAATGAATGATTATACAAACCGGTAAACTTCGCAGCTTAACCCTGAAGGAGAAGATCCAATTCCTGAGAAGACACACTCCTAAGCTGTCCCCAGAACCCCCTCTAAACCGTGTGTACCAACTTCGTGATCGATCGCAAACCGGAAGTGACGCGACGGGCCAAACCGGAAGTGACGCGACGGGCCAAACCGGAAGTGACGTGACGCGACCTCGGGAGTGGGGCTAATGGTGACACAGAAGCTGCGCATCTATAATTTTATGTGTCTATGCACATTGTGCCAAATGTGAGTGCAATATTCATTGCTTTATAAATATATTTTATAGTGAAAATGCAATGTTGCACTAAGAGTGTCAGCTCTTTCATTGAGGGTCTGTCCTGCTGAAGTCTGGTACTTCTTATCAAGCAAGTCTTCCATATCACATTCATACTGCTGGTATTATTTTGAGAAATTGTGAGTCCCCATTTGCGATTTTCTAAGTTGTTTTTCCTGTCGAACATATTACACTATACACATTTTTTTCTCCACATACGGTGACATCTGCGCTTCCCACAAGTTGTTTTTCTGCAACCGATCTGCGACCCTAAGAATTGCGAAACAAGGAAGAAGCAGCGGTGTCCCTACGGCCAGGGGTGTCAAACACCTGTTTGAACTTCTTTTTGAAACTTGCGGAATCTTGAGCAAGTTCAGGTCTCAGCTCCCAGATGGGAGAGGTCCATGTCAATGTGTCGCCGGTCAGT
This sequence comes from Ascaphus truei, assembly GCF_040206685.1. Taxonomy (NCBI): domain Eukaryota; kingdom Metazoa; phylum Chordata; class Amphibia; order Anura; family Ascaphidae; genus Ascaphus; species Ascaphus truei. The sequence goes on along the minus strand of NW_027456718.1, from coordinate 168,495 downwards.
AATGCGATAATGTTCGCCACCTTAGTTCTGTCAGAAGAGAAGCGAGAAGAGGTTCATTCGAACTGAATGTCGCATTGGTTGAGGAAACCTCTGCAGCCATGGGGATCACCCGCATAGCGATTGGGAGTGGGAAGCAGCGGTTCCAGAGGTGCGTTGGCGTCCATGGAGGAGGAGGTAGTGGGTGACATGCGGTGCATCCAGGGGGCGGAGCTAATCTCTGTAAACAGAGCGGGGGGTGCTCACGCGCTGGTGCCAAGACGGAGGGCTGAGTAACAGCAGGTAAGGAGGGATCACGTCGCAAAGGACGTGTTTCCCGATTCCTTACAGGGCAGAGGTAATAAGTTCTAACATGGGAGATCACCTTCAGTTCCTGGAGCCTACGGCAGATGGAGGCGCTGCACTGCTAAAGAGATATGTGGGCGATGAACCCCAGAAGCCTAGTCCTGTGTCCCCACTACCATCGGTGGACGATTCAGCGCTCCTGTTGCCAGCAGATATATGCACCATACACCGTAGTAATGGCCAAGTCTCCCACCGGGTGGGGGAAACACTGTTACATTTGAGGTGCTGCTGAGATCTGTAACAGGACAGACTTTCAGGGAAACAAAGCTGGAAGTAACAAGGTACGCTTCCAGAACAAGATAGTAAACTAAGATATGTGGACTGACTGCTCAATCCCTAATGCCAAACTATGGTAATATTAGTTTTAACTTTGGTGCAGAGGGACAATATACTGTGGATACTAGAACCAAATAGTGAGATAGAGCTCACACTCAAGAATCCCTATTTTTTGCACTTTAAGTACATAAATGTTAGAGATATAATAATCTCAGAGAATATAAATATTCTCGCATAGAGAATATCTGTTATGATGTACCACTGATACCCTAAAAAATAATAAAGTTTTATTCCACACAAATATCATCATAAATTCAGATATGCCCTTACTGTAAAGAACCCTTTCCTTTGTTGCTGGTGAAATCTCCTTTCCTCCAACCTAAAGGGATGACTCTGAGTCCTTAGTACTGCCCTTTGGATGAATAGTTAATTTGAATGCTCCTTGTACTGTCCCCGAATATATTTGTATATAGTTATCATACATCCCCTCTTAGACGCCTCTTTTCTAATGTAAATAAATCTAATTTAGCTAGCCTCTCCTCATAAGTTAGATTGTCCATCCCCTTTATTAATTTGGTGGCTCTTCTCTGCACTCTCTCTAGTTCCATCGGTCTTTTCTAAGGATTGGTGCCCAAAATTGTACTCCATATTCAAGGTGTGGTCTTACTAATGCTTTGTAAAGGGGCATAATTATGTTTACTTCCCTTCCATCCATTGCCCGTTTGATGCAAGATAAGATCTTGTTTGCCTTTGCAGCTACAGCAGGACATTGGGCACTATTGCTAAGCCTGCTGTCTACAAGCACACCTAAATCCTTCTCCATCAAGGATTCCCCCAATATATCTCCATTTAATTTGTAAGTCGCCTTTTTATTCTTGCATCCCAAATGCATAACCTTACATGTATCTGTATTGAACCTCATTTGCCATTTACCTGCCCACGTTTCCAGTCTCTCCAAGTACTTCTGAAGAGAAATGACATCTCTGATTCTATTACCTTACACAATTTAGAGGCATCAGCAAAGATGGAGACTTTGCTCTCGATCCCAACCTCAAGGTCATTAATAAACAAGTTAAAAAGCAGGGGTCCCAGTACCGATCCCTGAGGTACTCCACTCACAACTTTAGCCCAACCTGAAAAAGTTCCATTTATGACAACCCTCTGTTGTCTGTCCTTTAACCAGTTTTCAATCCAGGTGCATATATTATTACGAAGTCCAACTTTCTTTATTTTGTACACCAACCTCTTGTGTGAAACCGTATCAAAAGCCTTTGCAAAATCTAAGTAGACCACATCAACTGCATTACCCTGGTCTAGATTCCTACTTACCTCCTCAAAGAAACAAATAAGGTTAGTTTGGCAAGATCTATCCTTCATAAATCCATGCTGACTATTACTAATAATTTTGTTTTCCATTAGATATTCCTGAATATTATCCCGTATTAAACCTTCAAGTAGTTTCCCTACTATTGAAGTCAGGCTTACAGGTCTGTAATTCCCCGGGTTTGATCTACTGTCGCGGCCGAGTTTATTCGAGCATTTGCCCGGTCTCGGCCGCGACAGTAACCTGGCGCGCGCCGGGATGTCCCGGGCGCGCGCCGAAGCCTCGGAGGAGCGGTCCTCCGATCGGGGCTTCCCCTTCCCCTCTCCGGGTCCGCCGGTTCCCCCGGAACCCCCCACCACCGTCCCCCACATCGCGGGACACCAGGGCTCCCTCGGGGAGCCCTGGGCACGCGTACAGGCGGCGCAGGCACCCGATGACGCGTGACCGCGCATCGGTGATGCGCGGCACGCCGAGGGGATGCGGCTCGCAAGCCGGGACATATCCCGGCTTGCGGAACGAGCCGCATTCAAATAAAGTGTGCCGCCTCTGTAGCTTCCTTTTTAAATATAGACATCACATCTACTTTATGCCAATCTTGTGGTACTGAGACTGTGGAAACGGAGTCCTTGAATATTAAATGTAATGGTTTGGCTATTACTGAGCTTAACTCCTTGAGAACTCTTGGATGTATGCCATCGGGGCCAGGTGCCTTATTTACTTTAATTTTTTCAAGCCGCTTATGAACTTCTTCCTCAGTTAACCAATTGTTCATTAATATGGAGGTTGTGGCTTCCTCCTGCGGCGCTACTATTGAAATTGATTCTTCCTTGGTAAACACAGAGGCAAAGAATTTGTGTCTTTTAAAACACTTCCTTATTCACTCAGGAGTCCAGTCTGATTAATTAGGCAGCAGCTGCTACTACTCTAGGGGATTAACTCTCTGAGAGCTGGAAAGTCCCATAGCTACTACTGTAGCTCTCTAGTCCATAAGGACAGTGACTCTGTCACAGTATGCAGAAGCCACCAGCTGGTTTAGGCTTCACACAGTCTGGTGGGGCAAATGGTAGTCCGAGGACTTTCATTTATGCCAGGATGTGGGTACTCAAGCCTAAACCTCCTGCCAAAATGTTCTTCACATCTATGGCTTTCATGTCCGATCTCTGAGGAGACTTGTTGGCACCAAGCTTGGTAGCCAAGTGGTCCCTCAGAACATTGGACCTGAAAGTCCCAGCTCATATTACTGTGCACAAGCATACTGTATATGGTTTAAACCACACTGTTTAATACAAATATACACTTTAACTTTCCTAAGTCTTCTGAGGAATAGAATAAGGAACTTCACTTTATTCCTTACTAGCCATATTCCCCACACACTGTAAACTAGACAAAGGGGCCTATGCAGTAAAGGTTCATTAAAAAAATTGCCGGGCCATTTAAATCGCCGTTTTTGTGAGCGCTACTATCACAGTATTCAGAAAGAGTCAATTACCTGTGATAGCAAAATTTACAAAATGGCGAGTTTCCGGCGGCCTGATGATCGCCTCTCAGAAAGGCCTAACCCGGCGATTCCTTTCTGCTGCAGAGAGAGCTGCTCAGAGAGAGCTGCTCAGAGAGAGCTGCTCAGAGAGAGCTGCTCAGAGAGAGGTGCTGCAGAGAGAGCTGCTGCAGAGAGAGCTACTCAGAGAGAGCTGCTGCAGAGAGAGCTGCTGCAGAGAGAGCTGCTCAGAGAGAGGTGCTGCAGAGAGAGCTGCTCAGAGAGAGGTGCTGCAGAGAGAGCTGCTCAGAGAGAGCTGCTGCAGAGAGAGCTGCTGCAGAGAGAGCTGCTCAGAGAGAGCTGCTGCAGAGAGAGCTGCTCAGAGAGAGCTGCTGCAGAGAGAGCTGCTCAGAGAGAGCTGCTGCAGAGAGAGCTGCTCAGAGAGAGCTGCTGCAGAGAGAGGTGCTGCAGAGAGAGGTGATGCAGAGAGAGCTGCTGCAGAGAGAGCTGCTCAGAGAGAGGTGCTGCAGAGAGAGGTGCTGCAGAGAGCTGCTGCAGAGAGAGGTGCTGCAGAGAGAGCTGCTGCAGAGAGAGGTGCTGCAGAGAGAGCTGCTCAGAGGGAGCTGCTGCAGAGAGAGGTGCTGCAGAGAGAGCTGCTGCAGAGAGAGGTGCTGCAGAGAGAGGTGCTGCAGAGAGCTGCTGCAGAGAGAGGTGCTGCAGAGAGAGCTGCTGCAGAGAGAGGTGCTGCAGAGAGAGCTGCTCAGAGGGAGCTGCTGCAGAGAGAGGTGCTGCAGAGAGAGGTGATGCAGAGAGAGCTGCTGCAGAGAGAGCTGCTCAGAGAGAGGTGCTGCAGAGAGAGGTGCTGCAGAGAGCTGCTGCAGAGAGAGGTGCTGCAGAGAGAGCTGCTGCAGAGAGAGGTGCTGCAGAGAGAGCTGCTCAGAGGGAGCTGCTGCAGAGAGAGGTGCTGCAGAGAGAGCTGCTGCAGAGAGAGGTGCTCAGAGAGAGGTGCTGCAGAGAGAGCTGCTGCAGAGAGAGCTGCTGCAGAGAGAGGTGCTGCAGAGAGAGCTGCTCAGAGAGAGCTGCTGCAGAGAGAGGTGCTGCAGAGAGAGCTGCTGCAGAGAGAGCTGCTCAGAGAGAGGTGCTGCAGAGAGAGCTGCTGCAGAGAGAGCTGCTGCAGAGAGAGGTGCTGCAGAGAGAGCTGCTCAGAGAGAGCTGCTGCAGAGAGAGGTGCTGCAGAGAGAGCTGCTGCAGAGAGAGCTGCTCAGAGAGAGGTGCTGCAGAGAGAGCTGCTCAGAGGGAGCCGCCTCTCCCTGCACAAATCTCGCCCAAAATGTATGTTTTGTAATATACATTTTATAACTAGTGTAGATGAGCAGGGGGTCTCCAGAGCAGAACCGCGTTGATTTCAGGTCCGGGGACCCCCTGCTTCCCGAGATACAGGCCCCGTTATGGGGTGCCGGTATCGCCTATGTCAGGCCTGCACAACTCCAGTCCTCGAGGGCTGCAAACAGGCCAGGTTTTCAGGATATCCCTACTTCAGCACAGCTGGCTCAATTAGTGGCTCAGTATGTTCTGAAGTAGGGATATCCTGAAAACCTGGCCTGTTTGCGGCCCTTGAGGCCTGGAGTTGTGCAGACTTGGCCTGTTTGCGGCCCTCGAGGCCTGGAGTTGTGCAGGCCTGGCCTGTTTGCGGCCCTCGAGGCCTGGAGTTGTGCAGGCCTGGCCTGTTTGCGGCCCTTGAGGCCTGTCCTGTGCATTTGATTCCCACGGTAACGTGCCGCAGGACATTTACATGCATAGGAGGTACCGGCCCCCCATAATGGGGCCTGTATCTCGGGAAGCGGGAGGTCCCCGAGGCTGAAATGAAAGCGGTTCAGCTCAGGAGACCCCCTGCTCCCACACACTATTAATAAAAATTACATTAAAGCAGCTTCATTACCTAAGCGCAGCAGTGCGCAATCTGGCGGTGCATCCCCTTGGGGGGGGGCGCAACATTATTTAGGGGGCGCAGGCTGCGTGCGGGGAAACCTGGAGGCGGGCAGAACTGTGCACGGGCGGCCAAGAAGCAGCTCCGTGCTGCTGCTTTTCTGTGGCTTGCTGCGGGGGGGGGGGGGGAGGGGGCCTTCTCTGCACACAGACACCCCCTTCTTCTCTTCCTGTCTGTTACCCGCCCCAGTTTTCAGCAGCACACGGGGGAACCAGAGCAGGAGCAGGCTTAGTACCCGCCCCCCCCCCCCAAGTGAAAGTGTGTGTGTTGTGATGAGTGTGTGTTGTGGATGTCGCGACCTTGGGACTCCACCGCTTCTCGGGACCACCTTCTCCATCGGCTAAAGACGTCGATAAGGAAACATCCTCCGGGTCGCGATGTCGGGACGTCCGGCACCCCTTGGCAGGTAATCGGCATGAAGCAGGCCTGCTCTGGCACCACCAAAGGAGATGCACCAAACACCCCCGGGGCAGTCGACTCACCCGCCAGACGTGCAGACTCTGGTTCCAGTCCTGGAGCCGTTGGCATCGGTACCACTGGGGTAATCTCAGGTACAGGAACATTGGGACCTTTGTGTTCAGGTACTAAGGTACACGATCCCATAGGAAGCCCAGCCAGGTACACGTTTCCTCTGGCCTGAGAAGGTGCACAAGGTCTCCCACGGTACACTGTTAGAGGCACGTCCCTTTTAGAACAACACGCTCCCGGGATAATTTTCCCACCAGGTACGCCCCCATAAGCACAGTCCATCGTGCTTGGTGCACAGGTTGCCCTAGAGCCTGCAAGGCCCCGATCTATATACACAGTCTATGTGCATCGGTACCCAAGGGTCCTCACTGTACATTGTGAAGGCCCTGGCCCATTTTCCAGTAGCTAAAGAAGGGTAACAGCACTCCCCGGTAGCATCCCATCGGGGGGTTGCCCCAACTTGCACAGTCTGTGCACAGGTACCCAGGGTTCATCACGGTGCGTGTTGAGGTTTGTCCTGGCCCTGTCTTGTATACGATGAAGGGTAATGGCTCTCCCCGGTAACATCCCATCTGGGGTTCACCCCAACAAAGTTCTGGGTGGTAACTGCTTAGGCAGTCCCCTCCGCGATGTCGCCTCTGGGAGAGACATCACCCCTTCCTTGTCCCGAAGTGGGTACCCGGGATCCCTGGTAGATACCATCAGGGGCCCGGCCTCGGCCTCTGTAATTAGCGCCAGCCAGTGCGAAGCACTTTAAAGTCTGCCCTGCAACTGCCCCTCTCAGCAGTGCCTCCATTTGTAGCACATTTCCCACCCACCCCGCCACCCTCTGGGAGATTATGGCTATGCTACTGCTTGGAGTGGTGCTGGCTACCTGCGTGGTACAGGAGAGATGAGTTTCTTGCGATGGTGTGGGGATACAGGGTAAATCTTTAGGGATCCCTCTAGTTCTGTTCTTCTCGGTGTCAGCGCCTCCAGACATACCGTAGGGGGCTTCAGCATGACTGAAGGGGGTCCGCGCTATGACAGTCCTTACTCTCATTTACCTCCCTCCATAAAGACTGCAGCGGAGCCAGAAATACAAATGAGGTTGTTCTTTATTTCAGCAGCCACTGCTGGTGTTATTGCAGCGTATGCTTCCATTGGAAAGGGTGGACTGTGGGTAATGATGAGGCCTGGCTGGATTAGTTAGTGCTTCAGCCCATGAGGGGCTGAGCACGTCTCATTCCTGTTCGGGAGGAGACACTGCAAGGTCCTACCCCACGTAGGGGCAGGCTGGAACCAACTCCAAACACTAACTGAAGGTCTCACCCATAAGGGGCTGAACTTCAAGCTATAATTTAGGCACTTCCTTCCTGCAGCTCAAAGAGGGAGGGCCCAGTATCTGTACCACCATTGGCTATCACAGATCCCTGTGTCATCTCCACTCCTGTCACTCCGGAATTCAGCATGAGGAGGGGGAATCCCCCATAGGACAGCCTGTCACTGTCTACATCTTATCAGAGCTTACATGGCAGGGGGAAGGTAGAGAGATAGCTGGAGCAGCCATCGCTATATATAATACTGGTTACATTGAGAATTTTACAATAACCAGAATAAAGATAACAGTGATACACTGTTACTGATACACAGCAAATTCTAAGAGGCAATTTAATATCTTATGTCACACATAGAAAGAAGGAATACAATGAACGGACAAAAACAGGCACCTCTAAAGACCCACCAAAAAAAACTAAAACAATACTGTACTTAGAGTAAAAAAGGAATATGAGTTATTTATTACAAAGAACAAATGAATAGCCCTTTTCAAAGATAATATATTTTTTAGATATGGCAATAAAATTATTAAGCAATTATGTAAGATGTTAACAATAAACAGGCCCAGAAAAGTTATTTGGGAAATGAAAGGGAGAAGTAGAACATGTCAGGGATCCGGAGAACATTTTACAGTGAGCAATGCCCGAGAAATAAAGGGGAAACTCTCGCTTCAGCCTCAGTAACAAAGCAGTATATTTTTTATTTCAAACATTTTTATTGTTTTCTGACAGGGGTACATTCACATCACATGGTTGTTTATAGACAGTAAACTTAATTAACATATACATTTAAAAGTGAACAACCCGAAGCATCTCAAGGTTGATTGATCGAGAAAAGGCGATCTGCCCCTAGTATTTTGTAACCTCCTATGCATTTAGATTCTACTATGTAGATCCCGTCCGGGAGAATTAACAGTTTTAGGAGGATCTTAGATCAAACCCCTTATATTAGTACTGTAAAGGATAGGCAGAGAGAGAGAGGGGGAGAAGAGAGAAGAACAGAAGAAGGGGGGAGGGAGGGGATAGGAACGGGGAGAGCTAAGGGAAGGGGTGTAGTTGTCCTCCCCTCCACCTTGTCAAAAGACCCTGAGTAGACATGAACTCCCCCTTAGAGGGGTCAGTGGTCTAATGCAGAGTCCAACTGAAGCATCCATATCTCATTTTTAATCTCTTTAATTATAAGGCCACTGTGCCCAAACTTTCTCATATTGTACTATATTCTGTTTCAGGAGCGCCGATAGGTATTCCATAAGCTTGACCTCGCTTACCTTGCGAAGGACCATTTGCTTAGAAGGAGGTTTAATCTTTTTCCAATTAGCTGCTATTGAGCAGCGAGTCGCAGTCAGGATGAACGAGGCCAGTTTTTTAAGAGGGTCAGAGATATCTTCGATGGGTTTCGCGAGTAGGCATATCAGCGGGTCCATCCGGACCTCAACCCCTACCGTCTCCTCAACCAATGAGCATATCATATTCCAGAAAGTCTGGATCTTTGGGCATGTCCACCATATATGCACCAGATCTCCTCTCTGGCCGCACCCCCTCCAACAGAGGTCAGACAGGCCAGGGAAGATCCGGCTCAGCCTACTCAGGATTAAGTACCATTGAAATAGAATCTTATATATATTTTCCTTAGTAGTAGTGCAAATAGAAGTTTTGGCTGATGCTTCCCAAATATCCTCCCATTCATCTCTGTCTATATCAAGATTGAGGTCTTAAGCCCATTTCATCATATAATTGTGGTTGACAGGACTCCTGGACCGTGATAGCCCCGCGTAAATCTCTGAGATCAGACCCTTCCGGTATGTGCCCACCATACACATCTTTTCAAAAGACGTTGGACCTTCAAATTTGGATGTTTGGGAAATTGTTAGGAGAAAGTGTCTGATCTGAAGATAACCATAAAGTGGGAGTTTCATGGGGAGGCATTTCTCCTGTAAATCAAGTAACGGAATAAGAGTCCCTTTGTCTATTAGATCTCTTGCTGATTTTATGTTAGCCAAACTAAATGCTTTAAGGTTCCCTGGGACACAACCCGGAGGGAATTCAGGGTTACCAAAAATGGGAGTGAGTATGGAGGGGGAAGACGTCAGTTTATATTTATTTCTTGTTTTTGTCCAAATTTTCCACGTGCATCTCATTGCTCCCAGGCCTGTTCTGTCCGATATTATCTTCTCTCCCCCTCCGGACCAAAGTATTGCCCCGAGTGAGAGGGGAGCGACACAGGAGGACTCAATTTCCAACCAGCCGCAAGACACTGGATCGTTGTTCCAAACTATCGCTTGTTTTAGGTGGGTCGCTTGATAATAATTAATTATATCTGGTACTCCCAGACCTCCACACTCCCGTGGTGCCAACATTACCGATCTAGCCACCCGCGGCTTTTTTTCCTTCCAGATGAATTGGAAAATACTATTTTGAATGCTTTTGAGGTCTGCCAGCGGAACACAGACCGGGAGGGTCTGGAAGACGTACAGTAGCCTGGGAAGGATGTTCATCTTAACAGATGTCACTCTTCCGAGCCATGAAATGTGGTACTTGTTCCAGCACTGGAGGTTTTTTTTAATTTCTGTAAATAAGGGGGGGAAATTATATTTAAATAGGGCAGCATAAGAATTTGCGATTCTGATCCCTAGGTATTTAATGTTGTTAGGGCTCCATTTATAACTAAAATTAATTTGCAATAGTTTTACCTCGGGGGCGAGGAGTGATAGGTTCAGGGCTTCAGATTTATCGCTGTTAATTTTATACCCTGATATCCGGCCAAATTTTTCCAGCTGTGACTGGAGGTTAGGCAGAGTCGTCATTGGGGACGACAATGACAAAATGATATCATCTGCAAAAAGAGATATCTTGTATTCTCGCGCTCCAATAACAATCCCTTTTATATCATCGTCATTTCTAATTGTGGCCGCGAGTGGTTCAATCGACAATGCAAACAGAAGTGGGGACAAGGGACAACCCTGCCTTGTACCATTCGTAATTTTTATGGGACTTGAGTCTCCTCCCGGGAGTTTTACAACCGCTGTTGGGTTTTTGTACAGAGCTCTGATCCCCTCTAAGAAGGGGCCCCTGAAGCCGAATTTAATCAATGTTTGGTCTAAAAAGTCCCACCTAATTCTATCGAATGCTTTTTCGACATCCAAGCTCAACAAAAATGCTCTTGTACCTGAGAGATGCACGTGGTCCACAATGTTTATTATTTTCCAAAACAAAGCAAACAAAGCAAAACAAAGCAGTATATTAATAGCAAAGGTGCCATAGGGGATAAGAAATAGGGGTGAGGTTTTAAGGAATTATACCCTTGGTACGTTAGCACCAAGAGGTATTAAGGAAGGCTTCCTGTTTTCCCCGTTCTTTTAAATTGTTCTCCTAATTGTATATGCTATCAGTGGTTTTGCCTCTCCTTTACACCTATCTCTCTGGATTGATAACACCACCTCACTTACCTGGCATAAAGTATATCTGTGTCCGGTATTCATTCAGTCCTTCTGACACAATAATTACACTGCGTCTTTAAGACACTACCCGGGATTTATTATTTATTTCCCAATTCTCCCCGAGATATATGTCCATAGTCTGATGCGTCTAACAGTCATCAGAGGGTTAATCCCAATTGCATGGCATCATTGTTTCATTGGTGATCAGCGACATATAAACACCTCCTCCGTCGGTCTAGACGTCACCACCTTTGACAAAGCGCCTCCGCGAAATGTACGTCAGGTGGGAGGTGAGACGTCGTCGCACGCAGCACACGCGGGGGAAGGCGCATTGAAGCGCCGGTAGATCTGTATGTCGGTTGATGCAGGTCTGATACAAACATTTTGCACACAGTTGCCACGTGGACTGGATATGCTGCTGCTATTGAATGTTGTATGCATTGCGCAAGTAGACACACTAATATACTACCTTACGGCTCTGGTAGTAACAATGTGTTAGGTCACTAACTGTGACACATTTTAAACAGTGTTGTATCACAGCTTCATGCGGCATTATTTTCAGCCACTATTGATGCGAGCTGAATTATGGATGCTTGTTATTGTATTCACTTATATCCTGGTTGTCTGCGTTACTATTGTTCCTTACCGCATATGATTTTTGTGAGCTATTGACGAATAGCACTATGCATTTACTTAGGAGGCTATAATTTGATACGGACTTGATCGGTGCCTCTGAGCAATATTGACACATTTTGTGGGCTCATTGCGTGTGCTACTATTTGTGGATACTTATAACAGTATTTCATCTGCATCATGGGGCCATAATTTGATACAAACTTTGATTCGTGCCTCTAGGCATTTTGAACACACTTGGTGTGTGCCTATATGTAATAGCTATCACACTTGGTGTGTGCCTATATGTAATAGCTATCACATTTGGTGTGTGCCTATATGTAATAGCTATCATATTTGGTGTGTGCCTATATGTAATAGCTATCACATTTGGTGTGTGCCTATATGTAATAGCTATCACACTTGATGTGTGCCTATATGTAATAGCTATCACACTTGGTGTGTGCCTATATGTAATAGCTATCACACTTGGTGTGTGCCTATATGTAATAGCTATCACATTTGGTGTGTGCCTATATGTAATAGCTATCACATTTGGTGTGTGCCTATATGTAATAGCTATCACACTTGGTGTGTGCCTATATGTAATAGCTATCACACTTGGTGTGTGCCTATATGTAATAGCTATCACACTTGGTATTTTACCATTTATTGCAGGCTTTTGGTGGAACAAATACACGTCATTCACTACTATATATACTATCAGTACTAGTCTCTAAGCAACCTGCTTACTATAGACAGGTTTCTTTTAATACCATTATTAGTGCTGTACCCAAGGGTTATCAATGAGTAATTGTGACCTATATAGGTTTTGGATACTATCAGTTTAATTTACATTTATCCATTTGATTTCCCATGGGTTTCAGTTTTTGACATTTTTGTAAATAGCGTTTTTCTTGTCTTATATGTTTGATCAGCAACGTGATTTACTAACTCATTTATATTTTAGTTGTACTAAGGTGTATATTCTTATTGTATTTAAATATCATTAAAAATTGATTTTAAATTTATCATCATATCACATTTTGCATTGAGTGCTTGTGAAAGGGTGTGCTTTCCTTAAAACCTCAGTGAACAATACTCAACAGATCAAAGAAATGTACATGAAAAGAGTAAATTGTGGGGAATTAAAAAAAACATTCCAAAAATAACAGAAGGACAATTACAGACAATAAATAAACCTGTAACAAAGATGAGCACAAGTTGACAAAGCATAGAAACAGACTAAAGTACCTGAACTGGATGGAAACGCAAGTGAATTATACAAAATGATGCAGGAAGAAACAATTTAATGTTTAACAAGTCTGTTTAATGATATGCTATGACTGGGCAAAAGACCAACAGGTTTTTGACATATATGAAAGTACTTCCTAAAGCAGGAAGAGATGTCACAAAGCCAGCATCATACAGAGCCATATCTTTGCTTGATGTTGATTATAATTTGGTAACAACATATTTTGAATGACAAATTCATATTAGTATTAGCAAGTGTCATTGCTAAGGATCAAACACGTTTTATAATGGGAAGAAACTCAGAAAATAATTAAAAGAAACTGTATTACCATACAGTATCTCAAACGAAAAACAGGATGCAGCAACTACTTATACACATTGAGTATAGACGCCGAGAAAGCCGTTGATTTATTTAATGTCTTGGGAAAATGTGGTGTTATAGAAACTGCGAAAAGTTTATTGATATACTATATCAAACCCCAAAAAGCAGAGAAATTGCAAATGTATTTGTATTTGTATCAGAGAATATTGAAATGGGAAGGGGGACATGACAGGGGTGCCCACTATCTCCCCCGCCCCATATATTTGCTTAAGTATTGGAACCATTGGCAATAACATTGAGAGTCAAAACAAATATCATGAAATAAATATATGCAGCTGTGAAATGAAGTTAACCATGTTTGCTGCGTCCACGTCATGTTTGCTGCGTCCACGCGCCCACGTTACTAAAGGAATCTTTACTAGAAATATGGGATATCACAAAGGAGTTCACTTCTGTCTCAAGATTTAAAGTGAACCTTGACACCCTTAAAGATAATGTCACATCCTTTTAAAAAAATGGCACATGTCATATGGTACTTCAATCAATCGGATTGGAGACAATCCGATTGGCTGTAGTACCATGTGATGGCAGCCATGTGGTTTTAAGGATGTGACGTACCTCCCTTGGAGATGATGTCACATTCTTAAAAAAAAAAAAAAAAAAAAAGCCTATCACATGGTACAGTGTCCAATCGGATAGGAGCTGTACCTTCTGACCCTAAAAAATGACGTCACAGGCCTGATATAAGGCCTTTTGCGTCTCATTTTATCTTAAGAAGCTGACGAGACAACATCCGTTGGTGGATTACAATGGATTACAAGAAAGAAGATTCAAGAAAAAACATTTTACCTGATGCGGAGGATCGCGGAGGATGGCGTCGCGGAGGATGGCGTCGCGGAGGATGGCGTCGCGGAGGATGGCGTCGCGGAGGATGGCGTCGCGGACGGTCAGCTTCCAGATACCCCGGGATTCAGAGAGTGAACACATCTAAATGTAAGAAAAATATTCAATGTGTGTCATTTTTGTTTTTCAGGTTTTTTTATTGTATTTGTATTTTTTACTTGACCATTGACTGCTATGTATTTATCTGTGTCCCTTTGCAGGCCTGCACAACTCCAGTCCTCGAGGGCCACAAACAGGCCAGGTTTTTAGGATATCCCTACTTCAGCCCAGCTGGCTCAATTAGTGGCTCAGTATGACTGAGCAGTATGACTGAGCCACTAATTGAGTCAGCTGTGCTGATTTGGGGATATCCTGAAAACCTGGCCTGTTTGCGGCCCTCGAGGACTGGAGTTGTGCAGGCCTGCTTTAGGGTATAGATAAATACAGTTACAGGTAATGCATTTTTTGGCAAATGGTTGTTTTTAATTAATTGTCATGTTTTGTATTTCTGTTTATTATTTTGAGTTAATTGTTATGTATTTGTAGGGGTGGTTTTTATTAAATGTTTGTTACATGGTTACATAGTGGATGAGGTTTAAAAAAGACGTACGTCCATAAAGTACAACCTATGCTAAATTTAGACAGCAGATACTTTATCCTACATCTATACTTATTGATCCAGAGGAAGGCAAACAAAAAACCCCAGTGTCATATCATCCAGTGATATCTCATAAGGGGAAAAATAAATTCCTTCCTGGCTCCAAGATTGTATTTTAAAACATATCTGGGGCAATCGCCAACAAGACCCAGGTACATGCTGGGTACAGGCTGGGTACCTGCTGGGTACAGGCTGGGTACATGATGGGTACAGGCTGGGTACATGATGGGTACAGGCTGGGTACATGATGGGTACATGCTGGGTACATGCTGTGTACATGCTGGGTACGTGCTGGGTACAGGCTGGGTACGTGCTGGGTACGTGCTGGGTACGTGCTGGGTACAGGCTGGGTACAGGCTGGGTACATGCTAGGTACGTGCTGGGTACGTGCTGGGTACGTGCTGGGTACATGCTGGGTACAGGCTGGGTACACGCTGGGTACACGCTGAGTACACGCTGGGTACACGCTGGGTACACGCTGAGTACACGCTGGGTACACGCTGGATACATGCTGCAACATTTCAGTGACGTTTCTGCAGACAGACTAATGGCCCATCGGATTAACAGCGGGGGTCCCTGGCAGTCCCCTTCAAACTGCTTGCTCCTGGTCTGAATTAATTTGACAATAATTTCCAGACCTAACTCTGTATATACAGTATATATATTGCTCCTGTTATGAATTAATTTGACATTACGTTATATATTACATTTTATATATATCTTATACTATATTAGTGAAAGCACTGTATGTTTGCCTGCCTGGATGTCCGGTGTCCCTAGGGGAAATCTCATTGGTCCCTTGGGTCGCCCGCCCCCGCACACCTCTCATTGGCCTGAGGCGGAGTGACGGCCCACACACACACACACACACACAACACAGCAGCTCTATACACACACACACACAACACAGCAGCTCTACACACACACACACACAACACAGCAGCTCTATACACTGTGACAAACGCCCCTCTTTTGTAGTGCTGACGTCTGTCTGGGTTCTTCCCGACACAGTCTTCTAGGGTTAATTATACAACAAACAGGATCATGCAAAGTATTATGCTGCTTAACTCAGGCTTCTGCCTGCTTTATTTTCATCCAAGTAAGGTACTGCAGCTTTAACATGTGAAGGTTAGAGGTACTCAGATACTTTCATTCAGCAGTTCACATATTTCAGTGTTACAATATTTCCCACACTGTTATTTCAAGAAATAAAACCAAAATCATATAAGCAAAATCCTATCCCTTTCAGGGATCTAACTACACATCAGAATCAGTCTCTCTAACAGCTGCTGGCCAACTAAACTGGTTCCCCAGCTTAAAACAATGCTCTCTCATTTAGGGTCACAAGATACAGCATAGTCTTTTAGCAACAGCATTAACCATTTGTTTTGTCTTATCTGCTTGTGGTGTCCAGGCAAATCCTCTGGTACTGTGATACGTGGAGGAGCCGTCAACCCCGACACTGGAAACAGGGGAGCAGCGATACCCCCAGCCTCCAGGCTCTAAGGAGAGAGAATGAAATGCAAAACCTCTCTGCTCTAAGTACCTGTGCATGTGATTAGAAGAGCAGGTGAGGGAGAACTAGAGCCATTGTAATCTGTGGTCTGGATTTTCCATCCAGCTGCCTGAGTTAATGGGAAGATGTGGAACGGATCATTTTTAGCTATTCCTGCACTTTCTGCTCTAAAATGGGGCAGAAAGCTGCCTAACATCTTTGGACTATGTCACATATCCCCCTCCCCAGCTCACACCTACTGGGGTGAGCGGCCATGGACCTCACTGGGGTGAGCGTCCTACCTGAAATACTTGAGCTAACTCCTCAGTACAACATTAAGTATTCACATGACACGAATATGAACTTTTTCTATATTGTAAGCTACCACTATTTTTTTTATTTTTATTTTTTATACTACAGCCTTGTAATCTTAAGGGCCATCAACCCTGAATATTAATTTGTAGTTTCCTACATTTTCAATGAAGAGAAAAAAAAATACAACATTGCAATATTTACAAAAATGCTTTTCTAAAGGCATAGTATAGCATATACTGTAGTAGTGACATAGTCCACTCGTATAACATAAAAATCGGTCAGTTCCCAAACATTTTTCCTTTTTTTTTTTTTTCTTGACTTCCAGTCCATTACACCCTCTGACTTTATTTCAACACCCGCTGCAGCCTGCAAATGACTGGACTGTTTCTTCAGCCACTGACGAGACCCTCGGTCCGGATTCTCCTTGGCTCCACAGTGTGGTCCAGAGTGGCGAGATCTGGAACTATTCAGGCGCCGTGTTGACCTTTGTTGCTTTTTCTTTTCAATCTTTGATTTCCCTTTTGGGGCCATTACCAGGCCTTTGCGTTTTGAAGACCTAGTTGCCTCTGTACAAACGTAGTCCATATTAACAACGTCATCAGGATCTGTCAACAAGTTTGTGTTTTCAGGAACTGCCACCCACTTGGCTAAAACATCTTCTGTGGTGGCCTGGCTGCGTTCACTAGTTTGATAATCTTCTGGACAACGTAAATGAAATTGAGGATCTGGATTTTTGAATCCCAGATCAGGGAGAATATTCTCAGGAGGGTGCCTATCTGTTTCTGGAATAACAGCAGCACAATCAAAGTCAATTCTTTCTCCTTCCTCTTTGTCATCAGTGAGGACATTGACTTTAAGTGTATAGGAACGTACAGCTTGCTTGGTTAGGAGGTAGGATTGATAGCCCGACTGAACCACTTTAGCAGCTTCTCCCATGTCCTGGTAGCGTCTTTGTTGCTGTCCTTTATTTCTTTTTCCACTCAGTGCAGCTGCTAATTCAACTTCTTTGGAGTTGAGTTGCGACTCCATGTCTGTCATTTGTTTCAGAGCAAAGTTTAACTCTGTTTCATTTTTTCTATTCTTGACCTGCAGCTGCAGGTGCTCCTCTCGGGTCTTGTTCAGCTCCAGCAGCAGCCGGGCCCCCTCATTTGCCGTGTGGTCCAGCTGCTTGTGGATATCGGCCATCTCGCTTTCATAGCGCAATGTCAGGCAGACCACCTGACGGACGGACACCTCCTCCATTTCGGCGCACTGTATCTCGCGCTCAGCCATCTGCTTCTGCAGCTCTTCCTGTATTTCTAGCTTTTCCTGGATCAATTGCTTCTCCACTTTTGCTGCTTGGTGAAGCTTCTTATCACCTTCACTGATCTGGTCAGTCAAGTCTGAATTTTTCTGTTTCAGAATTACATTCTCTCTCTTTACAGTCTCTAAATTACTCAGGGCATTCTCATAGGTTTCTTTCAATATTCCCAGCTCTGTGTTCAGACCGTGGCCCTCCAGGAGTGAGTTTTGAACCTCTGTGCTGAGCGTGTGAACCTCTTGCAGAGCCTTCCCGTATTTCTGTTTTAGGATAGCAATCGATTTGTCAGACTTAATCTGTTTTTCCTCTATGGTGGCAATTACGGTGTTGGCCTTTTTCAGACTAGTCGTCACCTCTTCCAGCTCACTCCGTAAGAGAGACTCTGTTTTCTTCAAAGTCTCGTGCTCTTGTAAAGCTGGAAGTATACACCTCTGTAACTCGGCGTTCGCTTCTCGCTCCTTGTTCCAACATTCTCGCACCTTATTGTTAGATTCTTGTTCCTTCTTCCAACATTCTCGCTCCTTCATCAATCCCTGCCGCAGGACTTCATAATCATGGCGGGCAGCTTGGAGTGCAGAAACCAAAGCCTCTTTATCCTGGTTCAAGGATTCAGCTTCCCTTTTCTCCTCCTTTTCCTTTGCCACGGTTCCCGTGACAATTCTGCTAGTCACTCCGGTCTGCAGCACATCTCGGCGCCTTTCTGACGCATGTCCTGACAGCGCAGGTTCAAGTGGCTCGGTCACTTCCCCTGTGACTTGAGGAACAGTTTTCTTTTTCTTCTTTCTTTTTGCTTTATTAGCTCCAGAGATATCAGTGGTACTGGGCACACGCTCACTGGTATCAGCTTCCACATCTTGCTTGCACTCACAGGGCGTTGCTTGTTTTTGCAGCTGTTTGTCTTTGAACATTTTGGGGCACACATCTTCCATGTGACCTACTTTATGACAGGCCCAGCATACTAAATTCATCTGTGGGTACGGCTCTCCTCCAGGGGCCACATATGAGTCGTCATCATCATCATCATCGTATGGCCTGAAGGGACACTGTTTTTCATGATTATGTACATTACAAAACAAACATTTCACGTCGGCCATTTTAGAAACCCGGCAGGGACAATCTGCTAGCTGCAATTTCACTCACTTCAGCAACTTGCATACAGCACTTGCTAGCTGCAAATTCACTCACTTCAGCAAAAGGCATTAGCTTTACAAACAGCACTTGCTAGATGCAATTTTTTTTTTTTTTTTTTCTTCAGCAAAACATTTTGGTTTTCTGTTTGGGTTCAGGGTGCTATTGCATCCACACTTCGCACATTCTCTGTGTATGCTAGAAGCACAACTGATATACACAGTGGGACAGACTTCACTCATAGCATCTGTACTTTAGTTCAGCTGGGCGGCCATTTTAAACCCCCGCATTTCTTTGCAAACCCACAGACTTTTTAGTGTCGACCCGCATTCTCCACCATATGTGACAAACGCCCCTCTTTTGTAGTGCTGACGTCTGTCTGGGTTCTTCCCGACACAGTCTTCTAGGGTTAATTATACAACAAACAGGATCATGCAAAGTATTATGCTGCTTAACTCAGGCTTCTGCCTGCTTTATTTTCATCCAAGTAAGGTACTGCAGCTTTAACATGTGAAGGTTAGAGGTACTCAGATACTTTCATTCAGCAGTTCACATATTTCAGTGTTACAATATTTCCCACACTGTTATTTCAAGAAATAAAACCAAAATCATATAAGCAAAATCCTATCCCTTTCAGGGATCTAACTACACATCAGAATCAGTCTCTCTAACAGCTGCTGGCCAACTAAACTGGTTCCCCAGCTTAAAACAATGCTCTCTCATTTAGGGTCACAAGATACAGCATAGTCTTTTAGCAACAGCATTAACCATTTGTTTTGTCTTATCTGCTTGTGGTGTCCAGGCAAATCCTCTGGTACTGTGATACGTGGAGGAGCCGTCAACCCCGACACTGGAAACAGGGGAGCAGCGATACCCCCAGCCTCCAGGCTCTAAGGAGAGAGAATGAAATGCAAAACCTCTCTGCTCTAAGTACCTGTGCATGTGATTAGAAGAGCAGGTGAGGGAGAACTAGAGCCATTGTAATCTGTGGTCTGGATTTTCCATCCAGCTGCCTGAGTTAATGGGAAGATGTGGAACGGATCATTTTTAGCTATTCCTGCACTTTCTGCTCTAAAATGGGGCAGAAAGCTGCCTAACATCTTTGGACTATGTCACAACACACACACACACACACAGACACAGCAGCTCTATACACACACACACACAACACAGCAGCTCTATACACACACACACACACACACCCTATGTCCGCCCCCCTCCCCCCCCTCACGTGCGCCGTCCTGCACTGGCTCCGGACGGGAAGCGCGGCCCTCCTACCCCAGCCGCTCCCTTACCTCCCCGGCGCTACCACCCGCTCAGGTAAGTCACTCAGCAGGACGGCACATCGGGGGACCAAGCGGGCGCCGGGGGGGGGGGGGAGCGCGAGTCACAGGGAACGGGGGGGGGAGTCACGGGGAACGGGGGGGGGAGTCACGGGGAACGGGGGGGGGAGTCACGGGGAACGGGGGGGGGGGAGTCACGGGCAACGGGGGGGGGGGGGAGTCATGGGGAACGGGGGGGGGGGGGAGTCACGGGGAACGGGGGGGGGGGGAGTCACGGGGAACGGGGGGGGGAGTCACGGGGAACGGGGGGGGGGGAGTCACGGGGAACGGGGGGGGGGAGTCACGGGGAACGGAGGGGGGGGAGTCACGGGGAACGGGGGGGGCCACCAGCGGAACCAGCAGGGGGAAGGACGCACGGATGAGGGGGGGGGGAAATGCCCATACATAAATTATGACAATACATATGCCCACTGCTCTCCAGCCCCCCCCGCTCCCCTTTCTCCCCCCCCGCTCCCCTTTCTCCCCCCCCCCCGCTCCCCTTTCTCCCCCCCCCCCGCTCCCCTTTCTCCCCCCCCAGCTCCCCTTTCTCCCCCCCGCTCCCCTTTCTCCCCCCCGCTCCCCTTTCTCCCCCCCCCGCTCCCCTTTCTCCCCCCCCCGCTCCCCTTTCTCCCCCCCGCTCCCCTTTCTCCCCCCCGCTCCCCTTTCTCCCCCCCCCCGCTCCCCCCTTTCTCCCCCCCCCCCGCTCCCCCCTTTCTCCCCCCCCCCCCCCGCTCCCCTTTCTCCCCCCCCCCGCTCCCCTTTCTCCCCCACCCCCCTTTCTCCCCCCCCCGCTCCCATTTCTCCCCCCCCCCGCTCCCCTTTCTCCCCCCCCGCTCCCCTTTCTCCCCCCCCCCCGCTCTCCTTTCTCCCCCCCCGCTCCCCTTTCTCCCCCCCGAAACCTTTACAAAAAATACTCACCTATTGTTCCACGAGTTATAAATAATACTACCTATTACGCATTTACATCCCGGGCAACGCCGGGTCTCTCAGCTAGTATATATATATATATATATATATATATATATATATATATATATATATATATATATTATATATATATATTTTACTATATAAAAATGATATATATTTATATAATTTTTTTTAAACAGTAACTATGGACGTAATCTAGTACCGAATTTAGAGACGTGATCTGGAACCAGAAAAGAAGCCAGAGGCTGAATTTTCTGACAGTTAGCGGCACTGCACCATGACTTCATAAGACTTCCTTCTTTAATGCGGCACTGTGAGCTCATGTGCATGTCATTTCCCAGAATCCCTAGCTGCGCTGGAAGCATGGCAGGCTGGGAGATAATGGGGAATGGCAGGATTATAGACCCGGCTGAGGCGTGTGGAGGTGCGGATAACTGGCATTATTATTTGCTGTAAAGTGGAGGTTTTTATCCCTTTTTTACCGACCATAACTTGTTGAATGTGTTCTTTATTCTTAGAATGGTAACACCATGTAACACTTTTCTGATACAGTAATACATGCATTCATCTCTATAAAAATAAAAACGGATTTAAAAACCACTTCATTGGACTTCTATCCAATTTCTTCCTGAGTATTATTTGGGGCTGGTCATAAGAAACATGCCACTGAAACGATAGGCAATTAAAGGTTACATTTCAATTCTCCTGGCTGTTGCCTGCACAGATGCATGGATACCAGTCAGAGAGGGAGGGGGCTGGTGCTGGTGCTGGTGCTGGTGCTGTGGGCAATTTGGGAGAAGGAGCTGTGCTTTGTCTCATTCAATATAATCGCTCCCTGGCTCAGTATCAGCCCATCATTTCTCCCACTCAGCACTTGTAGCCTAATCCTTTACACACACATTTGTGCAACGTTGCAGCTTGTATCCGCTGCTTTGATTTATAAGGTGCAATAATGTGTAATGTTTCTCCCGACCTCTTTGTTCATTTTAATGTCAAACCCTTCTCCCTCGCTGCACACCCCCTCACTCTGACGATGGAGATATAGTCCTATGTGCACCCCACATTTCTCACTATCCCTTTATTGTCCCATCGGCTTATTCACCATGAATTCTCCACATCTCCTTCCTTACATGCTTATCTTGTTGTTTTACATCTGTGTTAAGCTCATGGAATCTGTTTAAATCAGTATTGCTGACCTGAGGAAGTGAGCGAACTCCCCAAAGTTTGTCTAATAATATCTTTTGTTACTCCAAATAAAAAAATGTATTACCGAATACTCACGTACTCATTAAGTGCTATAAAAACTCCATGTCCTCTATTTCTTCCTCCCAATTTAATGAGGTTTTCTATTGTGGTTTCTCTTCTGAAGAGTCTCCAATGCTTTTCTAACCCATGAATCTTTAATTAGCACTCATCCCGTTTGTCCTGTAAGGCAGAGGCTGTAGGGTGTCAGTCTAAGCTGACACCCTACTATTCTCAGCGAGGCTATTCCCTTTCTTAGCCAAGTCCTCAGTTAACTCTTCAGTCGTCCCAACCATTTCCTTACCCTATTATGACAAAAAATTTCCAGCCTGAAACCACATTTGGAAGCTTTCATATATCCCGTGTCTCTCACGTATCCCGTGTCTCTCACGTATCCCGTGTCTCTCACGTATCCTGTGTCTCTCATGTATCCCGTGTCTCTCACGTATCCCGTGTCTCTCACGTATCCCGTGTCTCTCACGTATCCCGTGTCTCTCACGTAGCCCGTGTCTCTCACGTATCCCGTGTCTCTCACGTATCCCGTGTCTCTCACGTATCCCGTGTCTCTCACGTATCCCGTGTCTCTCACGTATGCCGTGTCTCTCACGTATCCCGTGTCTCTCACTTATCCCGTGTCTCTCACGTATCCCGTGTCTCTCACGTATCCCGTGTTTCTCACGTATCCCGTGTTTCTCACTGTAACAGGGGACTTATCCCTGTTCAGTAATGTTCCTTTAATCTAGCAGTGTGGTAGTTAATTACTAAACACCACCTGCCTGATTAGATTGTTTACAAAAAGCCTGCCTTTGAGACAGGAAATTACTCTCTTTAGCTCTGACTGAGAGCTGACCTTTGGAGAGACAGAGCAGAGGTTCTTGAGTCTCAGGAGAGACTGACCAAAAGAAACCCAGATCTCTGGAGCTGACCAGTCTTGAGCTCTGCCAGCCACACAGCAGAGCTGATTGCAAGACACCAAATAAGACTTCTAAACCTGGATGCTGATATTTTTCTGTGCACACACGGCTGCGGTTCCAGGAGAGCAGAGAAGCTTACTCTACAGCAACTAAACAGATAAGACTTTCATTATTAAGAGACTGCTTATATCTGCTTAACTGGGCTGGGAGAAGCTGGGAGAAGCTTAACTAATGGAGATGTGAACTAATTGCAAGGATTCACTAGAAATACTCCCAAGTGAATGGAAGCTTTGTCCCCCCCCCCCCACCCCACTGTGTTTGGATAATTTCCTCATAAAAAGGAAAAGGCACAATAAAGCCTATTATAATTTCACATTATAAACGTCTCCAAATTGTGTACCTCTGGGAACGTCCGTCTACATTTGGTGTCCGAGGTGGGACAAGAGGCGTCCTTGTAGTTAAAAAGGACCGGAGATTTTTATGTGAAATTTTTTTTATTGCTTTTTGCCTACAAACAATCTGAGAAAGTTAGAAAAAAAAAAACCTCATGCAGCAGAGATCGGAATTAAAGGGATACACACCACTGAAACTTACAAAAACCCAGAAGAGACTGCTGAAGTAGCTAAACCTTATTTTGCCTATCACAAAGTGTAATATGGTCATTGAAATAGGGGTCTTTGCCTTTCAGCCATAGTCAGGGTTCAAGAAGTGAGTCAGCCCTTGGAAAGGGATAGGTGTTTGTTGTTTTCAAAAGTTTTGCTGGAGCAGTGAATACAGATGGTGACCCACGAGTGGTACTGATTTTGCAGATAAAGGTTGCCACACCGCATAGGACTACCAGCTGTGAATGGAATATATGCAGAAAAGTGTGAAAATTGATACAGGACTGTGCTGAAGCAGGGGAATTTTTAGCAAACCAATGCTGAGTGTAAAATTGCCCTAAAGGGGGAAAAAGTGATTTCTGAACTGTGTAAAAGGTTTTTTCAAAACCAATTGCTGAATGTTGAGTCACCCTGCCGGGAATGAAAGAAATAGTTCACTGCAAAGAATGTTTTTTTTCTGCAAGTAAAAAAGTCTGCCTATATATATCTTGGGAGCAAAAACAGACACCCAAAGTGTGAAGTGTGAATGCCATAATACCCAAAGATGAGACTGAAAATTACTGAACTCAGGCAGAAAACCAAATTCTGTTGCTGAAGCGGGGAGATTGCACCTTGCAAGAAAATGGTGTAAAGCAAATAGACTTTTTTACCTAGCAACTGTACATCTTGTATACCTGATAAAAGAAAATGCATGCACAGTACTGCTGATATTGAAAAAAAAAAATTATCCAAGAAAGAAAAGTCTACAGAGATGCCTGTGAGAGCTACGACCTCTACAAGCAAAATATGCCCATCTGTAGGACTACCGCAATTGGGGGTTCTAGCAAATACAGTGGCAACAGCTGCAATAGTGCCTCCTGAGGTCAGGAAGAAAATTACACCTGATAGCCTAAAAATGGAGGACAAGATGCAACGTTCCTGTAATGAACCCTACCCCACGGAAGAGTGGCCCTTCCAGTCCAATAAAGAGGAAGACATCTCTTACGGGGAACCCGAACCGAGTCACACCCACAAAACACCCCAAGAATGGTGGGGGTGCCTGAACTCGGCACGAACAGAAAAGACCGCTCCCTTTGACGAGTATGATCAACAGGAGACAGAGCGGGAGCAGCAGATCACCCAATATTTCTGTCAGCTAAAGCAACTGCAAGAAAAGCCTGGCGTATATAATGAAGCTGCTAAAATTTACAATGAAGATGGAGACCCCAATATCCCTGAAGGGACGGTGTCATCCAAATCAAAAAGGCGGAAAAAGAAAAAGAAAAGCGGTTCTTCACTTACCGTGGAAGGAACAGACACGTCCGCAGATCCTGTGGAGGAAAAGGGGGACAGAGATGCCCTGCAGCCTGGAGAAAATGGAGAATTTGTCCCACGGTTAACCGAATATCCAGAGGGCCCAAGGCAGAAGTCGTGTACCCCAAAGAAGTGTCTGTCCAGTGCCAACAGTGAGGAACCCTCAACTAGTCATCCCAGGGAAGCGGAGCCGGAACCAGTGAGTGACGATCCCTTGACCAGCCCTGAAGACGCCCTGAAAATTGCCAGGCATGACTGTGATCTGCTCTGTGAAGAATTAGGAAGAGAGAGAAAAAATAATGCTGAGCTACAGAAGACTGTGCTCTCAATTTACTCTGCGGCCAAGACCGAATTGGAGGATCTCAAGACTGAGCTAGATACTGCAAAGGCTACTATCTCCGCCATGGATGAAAAGCAGAGCCAATCTGATAAAATGGTGGCTACGCTAAAGCGGAAGTATGAGGAGGCACTGAAGCAGATGACAGTCTTCCATCAAGAGGTTCACACTCTTCGTATAGAGCTTGATGCCTCACATCACGAGACCGACAGCTGCCGCACAGACCTGGAAGTTTCCAGAAAGGAACTACACAGTCTCACTGAGGAGCTGGACATTGCTAAAGAAACTATTGGTAATCTTGGTACAGTTCTCAAAGTCTCTCAGAAGGAGCTTCAGACCCTCAACCTAGAGAAGGAAGTCTCACGCCAGGAGATTGTCATTCTCAAAGCAGATGTGCGTAAATGGAAGGAGGACTGCAAAGTGGCCCTGAAGATTACAGAGACTGAAAAAGGAGAAAGTTCAAGATTAAAAAGAGAAAACTTAAAACTGAAAGAAGAAAATTTTCAGTTAACAGAAGAAGTCAAGGAAAAGTTTGACGCAGAGCAGTGACTGCAGAACCAACTGCAAGGTCTGCGTACACACCTCCAGTATGCTGAGGAGAAGCAGCAAACGCTACAAGAAGAAAAACTGCAGGCTGCTAAAGAGGTTCAAGCGCCGCAGGAACATCTGAATACCCAGTACGTCCCCACAGAGCAGTATGAGGAGCTAAAGGCCACGCTGCATGTCTAAAGAGCATCGTTGGAAGCGGAGCTTCGATACCAGGTGACTCTGAATGAGAGGGAGAGTGAGAAGGCTCAGAAACTGGAGCAAGAGCTGGAGAGACAGAGAGACTGTTCCATTCCCTTGAGTTAGTACACCAAGGAGAAAACAGACGCAGCGGCAACCTTGACAACAAAAATTACAGAGCTCCAGAATATGAAGGAGACTCTGATACAGATTCCTCCAATACGGAAAAAGGTATTGGCTCTGCCCAAACACCAGTATCCCACAGTAACTAATGCCCGTGAGGACAAGGGTACAGTGAGAGTTGGGGACTCCACGCAACTTCAAAACAAAATTACGAAGTTTGAGCCACCAAAGAAAGCACTAGCCAAACCTACAGCTGCCCAACAGGCAACAAACAGAGGTAGGAGTGCAGAATCAAAGCCAGAAGAATCCTTAGCTGAAGAAGCTGAACTGGCGACTCCGTGGTGTGGAGAAGCTGCAGAAAGACCAATTCAAGAGCAGAAAACTCTAAGGGCTAGTCCTAACTGCTCTACAACTGTTGCCATACACTTTGTCTACAAAAAGAGGAGTGCCCGACGCAACAGAAATCTCAAGACCGCGCATGCGATAAAAAGACTTTACGTGGAAAAAGTCCTCCTCGAGCGACTGAGGGGTGCTGATCTCAAGCTACTTCGGGAGGAGACAAAAATAAACTGGAGAAAGGGCTCCAATCCCAGCGGGACAGAGGGTTCTCTTCCTCCATCCACTCTCATTCAAGTCACAGAGATATCTAGAATGAGAGTGGAAGGATGGGCTTTGGCCGTGGTAAGCCCGAGCTTCCCATAAAAAGGGGAGGTATGTAACAGGGGACTTATCCCTGTTCAGTAATGTTCCTTTAATCTAGCAGTGTGGTAGTTAATTACTAAACACCACTTGCCTGATTAGATTGTTTACAAAAAGCCTGCCTTTGAGACAGGAAGTGACTCTCTTTAGCTCTGACTGAGAGCTGACCTTTGGAGAGACAGAGCAGAGGTTCTTGAGTCCCAGGAGAGACTGACCAAAAGAAACCCAGATCTCTGGAGCTGACCAGTCTTGAGCTCTGCACAACAGAGCTGATTTCAAGACACAGGGAAAACTACTACACCTGAAGCTGAACCAGGAAGTGAGAAGATTTTCCCTCCAAGAAACAGATAAGACTTTTATTCTTAAGAGACTGCTAATATCTGCTTATTTCATGCTATATGTTTTGTGGCTGGGAGAAGCTTAACTAATGGAGATGTGAACTAATTGCAAGGATTTCACTAGAAATACTCCCAAGTGAATGGAAGCTTTGTTCCCCCCCCCCCTGTGTTTGGATAATTTCCTGATAAAAAGGAAAAGGCACAATAAAACCTATTATAATTTCACATTATAAACGTCTCCAAATTGTGTACCTCTGTGAACGTCCATCTACACTCACGTATTCCGTGTCTCTCACGTATCCCGTGTCTCTCATATATCCCGTGTCTCTCACGTATCCCGTGTCTCTCACGTATACCGTGTCTCTCACGTATCCCGTGTCTCTCATATATCCCGTGTCTCTCACGTATCCCGTGTCTCTCACGTATCCCGTGTCTCTCACGTATCCCGTGTTTCTCACGTATCCCGTGTCTCTCACGTATCCCGTGTTTCTCACGTATCCTGTGTTTCTCACATATCCTGTGTTTCTCACGTATCCTGTGTCTCTAACGTATCCTGTGTTTCTCACGTATACTGTGTTTCTCACGTATCCTGTGTATCTCACGTATCCTGTGATTCTCACGTATCCTGTGTTTCTCACGTATCCTGTGTTTCTCACGTATCCTGTGTCTCTCACGTATCCTGTATCTCTCACGTATCCTGTGTCTCTCACGTATACCATGTTTCTCACGTATCCCGTGTTTCCCACGTATCCCGTGTTTCTCACGTATCCCGTGTCTTTCACGTATCCCGTGTCTCTCACGTATCCTGTGTATCTCACGTATCCCGTGTTTCTCACGTATCCCGTGTTTCTCATGTATCCCGTGTTTCTCACGTATCCCGTGTTTCTCACATATCCCGCGTCTCTCACGTATCCCGCGTCTCTCACGTATCCCGCGTCTCTGACGTATCCTGTGTTTCTCACGTATCCTGTGTTTCTCACGTATCCTGTGTTTCTCACGTATCCTGTGTCTCTCACGTATCCTGTGTCTCTCACGTATCCTGTGTTTCTCACGTATCCTGTGTTTCTCACGTATCCTGTGTTTCTCACGTATCCTGTGTTTCTCACGTATCCTGTGTTTCTCACGTATCCCGTGTTTCTCACGTATCCTGTGTTTCTCACGTATCCTGTGTTTCTCACGAATCCCGTGCCTCTCACGTATCCTGTGTCTCTCACGTATCCTGTGTCTCTCACGTATCCTGTGTTTCTCACGTATCCTGTGTTTCTCACGTATCCTGTGTCTCTCACGTATCCTGTGTTTCTCATGTGTTCTGTTTTTCTCACCTTTATTTCTTTTGTGGTCTCTCTTCAATGTCTGCACTAACAATTTGATACTGTGACGTATCCCGTGTTTCTCACCTTTAACTAGTAGTTGGTCTTAGCAGATAGAAATCGGTGAATCCACCCAAACTGTTTCCCGGATTTTTGCTGGTTACCCTCAAAATATATGGATATGAGCCTCATAATGATAGCCGCAGGGACTGGATCCCATAAGAAAACTGACGGTAGAGTGTGAATTTAGGTTGGGGAGATTTTGTGAGATCATTCACAAGCTACCAGAGATTCCAAGGGGATCATAAAGCCCCCATATACTGAGTTACCGGTCTGTCAGGATAAGGAAAGCTATTATTAAATCCTCAACATCTATAACTTATAATATTCTTCACAATTACATAGTCCCCAGGGCGGTGAGCTGTAGTAAGGCTTAATAGCAAGTTTAATAGAACAATAAAAAGATTAAGTGAACTTCTTCTAGAGTCATATCTTTCAACAAGAGGCGAGGAGCCAAGCAGAGACATTAAGAAAAAATATAACAAAGAATCAATAAAACATATCATTAAACATCATTAAACAAGGAAACAAACAAAGCTGTGTCACGGCCTTGCGAAGAGAAAACACATTGTATTCACAGTGCCGTTTCAGCCAAGTACAACGTTAACTCTTCAGCAGTGAGGTATTAAATGATTGTCTACAATAAAGAGCAAATAAAAATATCCCTTGTGAGCACATTCACGTCTCAAACCGGTCTGTAATCCTGCTTTTTACTATTATCTCTTAGCATGCAGCAGCAAGGGATTCTGGGAAATGACATGCAAATGAGCACACAGTGTCACCTTTTCTTTCGTAAAAGGTAAAGAGAGAAAAGAGAAAAATAGTATAATATTGTTCTGACAATATGTATGCAGTTAGATTGAGTGCATTTCTCACCATATGTCTGCATGTACATTGTAAAAATAATATTGTACTACTGTCTTTTTTTCTCCTTTTCATGCACTTGGAGCCGTTCCTTCTTGTGTAACGGTGTTTACCGCCCCCCCACCCCCCCCAATCTCACATTGGCCCCTTACGTGAGGAAACTGCCCCATGTTACATGTACTGTAGTGTGGTGCACCTGCTGGCTTGCA
Source organism: Ascaphus truei (assembly GCF_040206685.1). Classification (NCBI taxonomy): domain Eukaryota; kingdom Metazoa; phylum Chordata; class Amphibia; order Anura; family Ascaphidae; genus Ascaphus; species Ascaphus truei. The sequence continues at coordinate 138,936 of NW_027456718.1, read as the reverse complement.
GAACTCCTGAGTCTTCCGCGGTGATATGGGGAAATACATCAGGACTGGCTCATGAAGTAATGCTGAGAACTACTCACTTCTGGTACCGCGCCTCCATCTCTTCCAGGTCCCCACGACAGCAGGGAGGAGTCTCTGAAAGAGAACCTCTGGGTGCAGCTTCTCCCTGAATGACTCCACTCTCAGGCAAGAAGGTTCTTTCATGTTGGACATTCTTTATTAACATTATTAGTGGCAGACTGCCCATCATTGCGGCCGGTCTCTAGCCGCTCATCATAAAGGTTGCCCACCTCAAGGAAGTCCCAGGACACCACTCCTAGTCATGGCCCTAGAAGCTGTCCTTGCTCTTCCCTTACTCCCTAATAGAGTAAGGGGAATAGTCTGCCCACCTTTCCCCTAAGGGAGGGCCACAATCCTTACCAGAGCCCTGGCAGTGTGTTGGGTCAGACAGTCTCATTCAGGTGGGATGAGACACTGACTAAATTCAGGAAGTGTCGCATACTATATAGCTTCAGTAGGCACCACCCCTGAGTCACTGTAAGTGGACACAGAGCATGATGTCACTTCCTTCACTATACTATACACATCACAGGGAATGAGGGAAAACCTCATGATTACTCCTGGCAAACCTGCCCTTATCAGGGATTATCCCATGTCTCTCACGTATCCCGTGTCTCTCACGTATCCTGTGTTTCTCACGTATCCCGTGTCTCTCACGTATCCTGTGTTTCTCACGTATCCCGTGTCTCTCACGTATCCTGTGTTTCTCACGTATCTCGTGTTTCTCACGTATCCCGTGTCTCTCACGTATCCCGTGTTTCTCACGTATCCCGTGTTTCTCACGTATCCCGTGTCTCTCACGTATCCCGTGTCTCTCACGTATCCCGTGTTTCTCACGTATCCCGTGTTACTCACGTATCCCGTGTCTCTCACGTATCCTGTGTCTCTCACGTATCCCGTGTTTCTCACGTATCCCGTGTTTCTCACGTATCCCGTGTTTCTCACGTATCCCGTGTTTCTCACGTATCCCGTTTCTCTTACGTATCCCGTGTTTCTCACGTATCCTGTGTCTCTCACATATCCCGTGTTTCTCACGTATCCTGTGTTTCTCACGTATCCCGTTTCTCACGTATCCTGTGTTTCTCACGTATCCTGTGTCTCTCACGTATCCCGTGTTTCTCACGTATCCTGTGTTTCTCACGTATCCTGTGTCTCTCACGTATCCCATGTTTCTCACGTATCCCCTGTTTCTCACGTATCCTGTGTTTCTCACGTATCCTGTGTCTCTCACGTATCCCGTGTTTCTCACGTATCCCGTGTCTCTCACGTATTCCGTGTCTCTCACGTATCCCGTGTCTCTCACGTATTCCGTGTCTCTCACGTATCCCGTGTTTCTCACGTATCCTGTGTTTCTCACATATCCCGTGTCTCTCACGTTGTGAGGAATCGGGAAACGTGTCCCATGCGGCGTCCCTCACTTACCTATAGTACTGCAGCGGCAGCTGCCGAAGATCCGCCCCCCGCCCGTTGATGCGCGCATCACCACTCCTGTTACAGAGCGCGCGCGCACCCGCTCCTTCAACGCATGCCACCGAGCATAGCTCCGCCTCCTCGGACACGCCGCACCTCCGCTGTGTGCGGTGCACGCGCATGATGGTGCGCAACGATTACTCCTGGCAAACCTGCCCTTATCAGGGATTACTACACAGGAGGAGATAGACATATTACCCATAAACTACACAGGGTTACACTCTCCCTCTGGTAGAACCCAAGGGTCCCCACTTGGTCCTAAATTTGCGGGGCCTACCTTCAAACAGGCAACTTCAAAACATACAGGGAACAACAGTATCATCAATACAAAAATACAAATACATTGGCACACACCATACATAATTCAACATAATGCCTAATCACCATAACTGCATTACTGTATTCAGAACCTCATATTACCACAGATAGTGTACTATTAGGATTACTCCCTAGGAGAATCCAAACTTCAATAGTAATGTCTGGGATCAGGTTTCTTTACCTCTCGCCCGTTGTGATCAATAATTGTAATACTGTATGATCTAGGCGGCCCATTTTCTGTACTCCATATTATGCATGTAAATGTTTCTGCCGACACTCCAAACCCGCATCAGATAACATATCCTCTGTTTGGTGTTCAGAGTAACTAGACTTTGACTTAAGGTAGTCCCCCACTGCTTCCCTTAGCCAGGTATCCCGATTGTCCTCAATCTCCTGCATTAGGGGCTCGGGAACATAAGGATACTCCAATCCATGAGATTGCTTATATCTCGCTACTATGGCCCTCTCAGCCCTGCTTATTATCACCAGCATCTTATTCCCTGCTTTACCTGGCAGTACAAATGACAGTGGTTCTTCAGGGGCAATGAGATCATACAATATAGAGGACCCCTTTGGGATGACTATTCCCTTTTGGATTTCATCCCACCTCCTCACTAACTCCTCGTGGCCTTCCTCAGCCGAGTACTCACCCACATCCCACCAGTGATCAACTACATCTCCTCGCATCAATGAATCTAGTGAGGTCCAACCACTCAGAATACCCCTCATACAACGGAGCCCACCACTTGGTGCTATGCTCCGAGGACTGCTTCTTTACTGCTAAAGCAGTCTCAGGCCCTTCAGTCTCTCCACCAGAAGAGACACCAGATGTAGTACTTGAACGGGTGGCAGTCCCATAACGTTTTGGCCTTCCCCTTACAATATGGGTATAATTTGTGGGATTCATTTTCGGGATTATCACAGCAGGTACAACTTCCCTCCCTGACCCCTCATCAGACATAAAACAGTCCCCCCAGTCCATGGTTGACCCAGGCCATTCCTCTGACATGTCCCGTGACTCCCCAGACCACCCTTAGCTCGATCGGGATCCCGAGGGAGACGTGACAGGGGCAGGGATAGGGGCAGTGGCCTTGGTCAGAGGGAATGGGGAAGTATTCTTACGTTGCGGTATCGTAATTAAAAACTTGGCTATGCCACGACCCATTGTGACTTTGGGCAGAGCAGGCTCACCACTCTTCTTGTTGCCCCGATTCTTCACCGCTTGCCGATACCTGTCCATTTCTTCCTGGGACAGGCTGGTACTGATGAGCTGCACTGACGGATGCTTCCGGTCGGCTCCGCTGTGGCTACCGGAAGTGACGTCATCATCCTCTCCCGAGGGCGCGCCATCTTGGGTGGGGTCCCCCACCTGAACTTCCTCCTCCATCTCGACGTCCATCGCCGGATGTTCGACGTCGCCCCTCAGCTCCACTTGGGCCTTGGTCGGGCCTTTCCCTTCGGCCGCCTCCATCGGAGCCTGTGGAAGGTAAGAGGGTATCTCACTACTCCGCTGTCTTGCGATGGGATCCTCTTCCTCCGACACACTGGGAGTCGCCACGGCCGCGGGACTCTTCCGCTGCTCCGGCCGCACCAGCGTGTGCTGTCGGGGAATTTCTATACTCAACGGCTCGAGGTCACTGGTAAGTAGCTTTTCCTTCTTTTCATCACCGCTGTAGTGGCCCGCCGGTAGGCGCATCACCACCGAGGCATGGCTCCAGTTCTCATCGTCCGATGAGGAGGATGCAGATGACGGTAAGGGTACCTCCGCAGGGGACCGACAGCGAGGTTCCAGATTCGCGCTGCGGTTGCAGGCCTCAGCGCCATCCTTCTTAGGCACCATCATTAGTAGCGATCCCCATTCTCCGGGATCGACCTCCTCTTTCTTGATTTTTGGCAAGGCCCCAACCGTCAGCATGGCTGTATCTCCTCCCGCCTCTGCGTGCCCAGGCACGAATTGCTCCACGGCCCACAAGTAGTGGATGCCGCATTGAGGGCATCTCGCCGTGGTGCTGGCTTCACCGCCCGGTAGTCTACACTGCATACATAGACACCGAAGAATCTCTCGATCACGTTCTTCACTACCAGGAAGCCTCCTGGAAGTTGATAGGGGTGTATGTCAAAGTCCGCCATGACACAGTTAGTAGTTGCACTGGGTAAGGGAGACACATGGCACAACAGTTTCTCTTGCTCACCAGCTCTTCGCAACTGAGGGACAGGAAGCGCACATCCAGCTCCTCCCTCAGTCAGTTCGGACTTCCATTGGCAGATGCTGGGGCCCCTCCCTCTGGTGGAGATTAGAGGAGGGTCCCACAGCTTCACGTCATGACCCAGAATCGGCTCTGAGCCTGCCACATTCCAGGGGGGCGCGGCCATGGCTTTCGCGCCACTTCCCCGATCAGGGTGGGGTCCTCTTTTTCGCACCACTCTCGGCCAGGTTCCTGCAGAATCATTTTCTGTACACAGCCCACGTGGTCTCCCAGGGAAGCGGGAGCCGCTATTTTGGATCGCTCTGCAATCCCTATTAACAGCAGTTGTGACTTGAGTAGTAATCACCGCCTGGCAATCAGATACTCCATCCGCCTTCTCACACATAATTGCAATGTCCTCACAACTATCTTCCTGGGTTGCAACCCGGGAATTCAGGCAGGACAATAAAGGCGCGGTCACGGCTTTCGCGCCACTCCACAGTATAGGCGTCTCCGCACATGGTTCCTCCGCTGTCCGCACAGCACGTGCGCTTCCCATCTCTGGCACGAACCGCCATTTCGGGCTCTCCGCATCGCACGGGACATCATCACTTATAGTCGCCATCTTTACTTTTTCTCTGCAATCGCACATGGTGCTCCTATGCTGGGAAGTCGCCATTTTGATGCAATAAAGTATGCCAGTGCACATCTACATGTATCTCAGTGTGTCGTACTCAGTTGAGTTGCACTACCTCAGGCTAGTCTAAACTCTGTGTATGCTGCACACGATATCAGTCCAGTATACGTGCTCTGTGGTTAGTAGTCTGGTTACTGGCTAGAAGTACTCTGGGCTCCTCCATGCAGTACTTAGGGCATCACCTACTGTTGTCTACACCTTACGCAGACCCTCCCAGGAGTTCCTGACCCGCGTTAACCAGGCTACTCCCCTTAGGTATCCTACGACTATCTGCCTCAAGGTGACTAGAACAGCAATAGCCCTGTCTCCAGATCTACTTCACACCATACAGGGGCATCCAGAGTGTGCTTTGCGAGCAGACATTCTACCCCTGACTACCCCTAGGCTCCCTTCACTCCGCAGCACTTTCCTGGTAGCATACATGTCCTACATCAGTTCGCCTAGCTAAAAGCCTGTCCTGATGATTTCAGCAGCACCTCCAAAAATGTAACGGTGTTTCCCCCCCCACCCCCACCAATCTCACATTGGCCCCTTACGTGAGGAAACTGCCCCATGTTACATGTACTGTAGTGTGGTGCACCTGCTGGCTTGCAGAACTCCTGAGTCTTCCGTGGTGATATGTGGAAATACATCAGGACTGGCTCATGAAGTAATGCTGAGAACTACTCACTTCTGGTACAGTGCCTCCATCTCTTCTAGGTCCTCACGACAGCAGGGAGGAGTCTCTGAAAGAGAACCTCTGGGTGCAGCTTCTCCCTGAATGACTCCACTCTCAGGCAAGAAGGTTCTTTCATGTTGGACATTCTTTATTAACATCATTAGTGGCAGACTGCCCATCATTGCGGCCGGTCTCTAGCCACTCATCATAAAGGTTGCCCACCTCAAGGAAGTCCCTGGACACCACTCCTAGTCAGGGCCCTAGAAGCTGTCCTTGCTCTTCCCTTACTCCCTAATAGAGTAAGGGGAATAGTCTGCCCACCTTTCCCTAAGGGAGGGCCACAATCCTTACCAGAGCCCTGGCAGTGTGTTGGGTCAGAAAGTCTCCTTCAGGTGGGATGAGACACTGCCTAAATTCAGGAAGTGTTGCATACTATATAGCTTCAGTAGGCACCACCCCTGAGTCACTGTAAGTGGACCTAGAGCATGATGTCACTTCCTCCACTATACTGTACACATCACAGGGGATGAGGGAAAACCTCATGATTACTCCTGGCAAACCTGCCCTTATCAGGGATTACTACACAGGAGGAGAAAGACATATAACCCATAAACTACACAGGGTTACACATGTATTCGGTTAGCAATGAGCGTTGGGAACCCCTGGGACTGCAGGATCAGAAGATTTCAGTGTTTTTTCCGTAAAGATTAGACGTCGAGGCTTGTTCCCCTTCAGAGGTCTACGTATTTACATATAATGTTTGATTCACAGGACACTTGATATATATATAATTACGTGTGTATTGGAGTTTTTTTGCAGTAGTGTATTATTATTTTAACTGATAATAATGCCACACTATGTTTTCTTTTTATATATCCTTTTCCTTCAAATATAGGAAATAATATAAGGAATTATTTGGAAGGAAAGAGGCGCATCTGTAGTGAGCCGATTCCCCACATGGAGCTGCAACTGTTTCTATAATAAAAGCTAATGAATAAAGAAAGCAGATTATCCGTGTGACACACTTACTGGCACCAATGCCACAGAGTTGGGACTGCACTTTGAATGAAAACTGAACCAGTGCCAGTTAATGTTTGATCACTAAACTTAAGCCGTGGCACAGCATGTGGTGGCAGGACACGAAAGGCTATGTGAGAATGAAGACATTTGGGGGCGATTCACTAAGCAGTGATAAAACCGTTGCAGTTTCTTCCGATTCTGAGTTTTGAAATCGGGCTTAAAGAAATGAAGCCAAACGCGGGATTCACTAACAACTGAATTTTTTAAAGTCCGATCACAAAACTGCACTATCGCGTGAGCTGTTTCCCCCCGCCTTCCCCCCCTCTGTCGTGCTAAAATTTCTACAGACGCAGCGTCCCCATGCACGTCTCTTACAGGCCATCGTACAGTACAAATATTGATTTTTAGAATTGTGTACATGAGCAGGGGGTCTCCTGAGCTGAACCACATTGGTTTCAGCCTCGGGGACCCCCTACTTCATGAGATACAGGCCCCGTTAAGGGGTGCCTTTAGCTGGAGAAAGATATGGTGAGCTTTTAAAGTATGACTCACTTTTGTGCCTTTTTTCTGCCCAATCGTACACATGTTATATTACGGACTGTGATTTGGTGAAAAAATTAATGTTAAGCGCGATACTGCAGTGTTATCCCTGTTTTGTGAATCGCGCAGCAGGCACGATCACACTTAAAGGGCATTTATAACACTTAAAACCAGTTATCACTCTCCAATTTATGGTAAATGTATTTATGTTTATTTGCTTAGTTTCTATTTGATTTTGCGGATGGCATTGTATGCTGTTGTTCATAGTGTATTTTATGTTGAAATTGATTTTGCATAGTGTTACATGATGCACAGATTAATTGCATCATGTACACACTAAAATGCAGTTGTATGTGATGATTATGAGATTCAGATTTCATGTTTTTATTTATACCGTCCTGGCTAAGCTCATTCTAAAGCTTGCCGGGAGCTGGCCGGGAGCGTAGCGGGCTAGCCGCGGGTCTGTTCTCCGTTTAAAAACGGAATTTCCCGTGTGGTGGCCGCTTCAATAGATAAGCGCTAATGGAGCTTACTATTGAAAGCAACAGAGGCGCGGGAAAACCGGCCGGGATTTGGCCGAAGACTGCCGAAGACAGCCGCGCACCACCCGCGCTATTTTTAAAATGCAGGGGCAGCCGCATTAGAGTCAGCTCGGCCGCCACTGAACATGTTTATGTAATCCTTTACCATTTATTTGTATATTGGTGTTATATATGTATATGTATATGTGTATATATGTATATGTATATATATATGTATCTATATGTGTGTGTGTATATATATATATATATATATATATGTAACCCATGTTCCCCCCCCCCCCCCCCGGTCGCAGATTGGACCCCTAGAGTGTAGTGAGGACTGGCTACATGCATGTTGGTGGTGCATACCTGTGAGGAACAGGAGGGCCTGAGTCTCCCGCGGTGGTATTGGGGATAACAGGGACAGGCTTCTGGGATATATGCCTCCATCTACTTTAGCAGTCTTGGTGCAACGCCTCCATCTGTGGCAAGCCTTAATGAATAAGGTGAAACCCTCCCAGAGAAGCCCTGGTCCCAGGGCGAGAGATTCCAATCTCACACAGTCTTTGTATAAAAGCAGCAATGTCTTTATTGTCACACAGCAGATCAGTAGCACACAGCAACAGCAGCAGGATACAGGCTTTTCCTCCTTCTCCTTCCCTCCAGACGAACACCCTCAGGATGGGCTGTCTGGAGCTCCAATACTCCACACCTTCCACCCCCAGGTATAGGCCCTCAGGGTGAGGCTGACTCTCCCCTCACCCTCTGCAGGGTGAGGGGCATTGGTCCACTGCACTATGGTGCTATCATCTCTACTCAAGGTGGTTGAGTCTCTCCTCTCCTCTCACTTGCATGCTTCAAGCTCAGACTCTGCTTCAACACTAACTGCTCCCAGGACAGAACAAACTTGTCACTCACAGGAGCAGCCCACTAAATAGAGACAGCCCTGCCCATCATGATGTCAGCAGGCCCCTCCCCTGTGTCTATGCCTTCCACACAGTCAGGGTGCCTACCTCCACCAATCAGGCCAGGGCTTGAAGCGGGGGAAATCCATGATAACTACTGGCGGCCTGCCCTTAGCAGGACTTACACCAGTAGGAGAAAGATATATAGCCCCCATTTCTTACCGGGGCTACATATATATATATATATATATAAAACAAAATGGGGCAGCCGGCACTCCCAATACCATAAACAGTTTGCGGTGCATGTCCTATACCAATAGTAAGAGAAAAGTAATCCACTCCAGCAGGAGCAGACACAGGACAGCACTCAAAGGTAAGTAAGAAAACTTGTATTCAAAAATAAACATAGCACAAACATGACCAACGTTTCGGTCCTCGTGGGACCTTCCTCAGGGTGGTGGGTTATATATATAACCCACTGTACAAATGAATGGGGGTAGGGTGGGTTAACCCCTTAATTACTGTCGCGGAAATTATCCGCTAAGGTGATTAAGGGGTTAACTGGCATTTGAAAATATTAGCTATGTTTTTTTTGCCACCGGAGGCCGTTTGATGACCGGATGCCCATCATTGCCAGGGGGTGAGTAGAACTCAATTTATTTATGCTGATTTATGTGTTTAATAATGGGCAAATACACTATTATCCATATGTGGATAATAGTTATTTTGCCCATTACTGTACTGTATGTGTTAGGGGGCGGGGGGATGTTGTATATTGCTATGTTTATTGGAGGCAATTGTCCACAATAAACATGCTATTGTGCCTTAACCCCTTCATTGCCTTTGTGGATAGCAGCTAAGGTAATGAAGCTGCATTAATGTACATTTTATTAATAGTGTGCGGGAGCAAAGGGTCTCCTGAGCTGAACCGCATTGATTTCTGCCTCAGAGACCCCCTGCTTCCCGAGTTAGAGGCCCCTGTTTGGGGCATCGGTGCCAGTGTCGCCGCCATCTTTATAGCGTCCACGTCGCGTCTTGGACGCTATAAAGATGGCGGCGACACTGGCCTCTGATGCCCCATACCTGGCCCTGTAACTCGGAAAGCAGGGGGTCTCTGAGGCAGAAATCAATGCGGTTCAGCTCAGGGGACCCCCTGCTCCCGCACACTATTAATAAAATGTACATTAATGCAGCTTCATTACCATAGCGTATAGCCGCTACGGGAATGAATTATTGTTTATTGTTATGTGTGTTTTAATACTAGTGTAGATGTGTTGGGGTCTCCTGAGCTGAACCACATTGGTTTCAGCCTCGGGCACCCCCTACCATAACGGGGCCTGTATCTCCTGAAGTAAGGGGTCCCCGGACCTGAAACCAATGCGGTTCAGCTCCGGAGACCCCCTGCTCATGTACACTATTATTAAAATGTATTTATTTTGTGTATGATCGCCAGTAACAGCCTTGCATGGAGATGCAGAATCTCAATGCAAATGTTACAGGCGGCTTATTTTTTCTATCAGCTATCGTACGTGAAGTTTCAGTGCGCTAGCAGAGGGAAAAAACATTGCATGCACGATAAGCCCGTTTTGGGCACATCCGATAGAAAATGGGCTCAGAGCCTTAGTGAATCGCGCCGCCGGCTTCATTTTTTATCGGACGTGCAATTATTTTTCAGGCCAGCGCGAAAGCTCGGAGCTTAGTGCATAGCCCCCTATGCCTCATGCGAAAACCGCTGTGGTGTCAGAGCATCCAGCCGAGCTGACCTTCAACTTCGCTCAACCCTGACGGCCGAATGGAAAGACCGACTGATGGCAAGATTGGAAGAATGCCGGGCCGTATTCTCTACAAGTGAGATGGACGTGAGCTGCAGCTGAAACGCCCAACACACTAACCGGCTAAGTGACGCCACCCCCTTCTGCAAAGCGTCTTACAAGAGATGGAGATAGCAGGAATTGTGACCGATTCCCGGAGTCCCTACGCCTCGCCCATCGTGGTGGTGAGAAAGAAGAATGGGTCGGTGTGACGGTGAGGGTGTACCCAGGCCATTAAAAAAGGTGGTTAAAACACCAAAAAAAGTGCACAACGCTCACAGTGAATTACATAAAATATATTGAAAAACACAGTAGTTAGGTGAGTATTCTGCGTACATCAATGTGAGATAAAAACAGCATTCATGGGATATTTGTTACCCAAACACCAACAACAGGACCGGATGAACCAGCATCTGTTTGATGGCGGGCTCCTCGTTGATATGGCCAAACACCTCGGATGGTAGAAATAGCCCGACAGTCCGTACTCCCAGTCCAGATGTTAGTAATGTCCCAGATGTTTGCACAGCGTAACAATGATAGTAATGTCCCAGATGTTTGCACAGCGTAACAATGATAGTAATGTCCCAGATGTTTGCACAGCGTAACAATGATAGTAATGTCCCAGATGTTTGCACAGCGTAACAATGATAGTAATGTCCCAGATGTTTGCACAGCGTAACAATGATAGTAATGTCCCAGATGTTTGCACAGCGTAACAATGATAGTAATGTCCCAGATGTTTGCACAGCGTAACAATGATAGTAATGTCCCAGATGTTTGCACAGCGTAACAATGATAGTAATGTCCCAGATGTTTGCACAGCGTAACAATGATAGTAATGTCCCAGATGTTTGCACAGCGTAACAATGATAGTAATGTCCCAGATGTTTGCACAGCGTAACAATGATAGTAATGTCCCAGATGTTTGCACAGCGTAACAATGATAGTAATGTCCCAGATGTTTGCACAGCGTAACAATGATAGTAATGTCCCAGATGTTTGCACAGCGTAACAATGATAGTAATGTCCCAGATGTTTGCACAGCGTAACAATGATAGTAATGTCCCAGATGTTTGCACAGCGTAACAATGATAGTAATGTCCCAGATGTTTGCACAGCGTAACAATGATAGTAATGTCCCAGATGTTTGCACAGCGTAACAATGATAGTAATGTCCCAGATGTTTGCACAGCGTAACAATGATAGTAATGTCCCAGATGTTTGCACAGCGTAACAATGATAGTAATGTCCCAGATGTTTGCACAGCGTAACAATGATAGTAATGTCCCAGATGTTTGCACAGCGTAACAATGATAGTAATGTCCCAGATGTTTGCACAGCGTAACAATGATAGTAATGTCCCAGATGTTTGCACAGCGTAACAATGATAGTAGTGTCCCAGATGTTTGCACAGCGTAACAATGATAGTAATGTCCCAGATGTTTGCACAGCGTAACAATGATAGTAATGTCCCAGATGTTTGCACAGCGTAACAATGATAGTAATGTCCCAGATGTTTGCACAGCGTAACAATGATAGTAATGTCCCAGATGTTTGCACAGCGTAACAATGATAGTAATGTCCCAGATGTTTGCACAGCGTAACAATGATAGTAATGTCCCAGATGTTTGCACAGCGTAACAATGATAGTAATGTCCCAGATGTTTGCACAGCGTAACAATGATAGTAATGTCCCAGATGTTTGCACAGCGTAACAATGATAGTAATGTCCCAGATGTTTGCACAGCGTAACAATGATAGTAATGTCCCAGATGTTTGCACAGCGTAACAATGATAGTAATGTCCCAGATGTTTGCACAGCGTAACAATGATAGTAATGTCCCAGATGTTTGCACAGCGTAACAATGATAGTAATGTCCCAGATGTTTGCACAGCGTAACAATGAAAGTAATGTCCCAGATGTTTGCACAGCGTAACAATGATAGTAATGTCCCAGATGTTTGCACAGCGTAACAATGATAGTAATGTCCCAGATGTTTGCACAGCGTAACAATGATCGTAATGTCCCAGATGTTTGCACAGCGTAACAATGATCGTAATGTCCCAGATGTTTGCACAGCGTAACAATGATCGTAATGTCCCAGATGTTTGCACAGCGTAACAATGATCGTAATGTCCCAGATGTTTGCACAGCGTAACAATGATAGTAATGTCCCAGATGTTTGCACAGCGTAACAATGATAGTAATGTCCCAGATGTTTGCACAGCGTAACAATGATAGTAATGTCCCAGATGTTTGCACAGCGTAACAATGATAGTAATGTCCCAGATGTTTGCACAGCGTAACAATGATAGTAATGTCCCAGATGTTTGCACAGCGTAACAATGATAGTAATGTCCCAGATGTTTGCACAGCGTAACAATGATAGTAATGTCCCAGATGTTTGCACAGCGTAACAATGATAGTAATGTCCCAGATGTTTGCACAGCGTAACAATGATAGTAATGTCCCAGATGTTTGCACAGCGTAACAATGATAGTAATGTCCCAGATGTTTGCACAGCGTAACAATGATAGTAATGTCCCAGATGTTTGCACAGCGTAACAATGATAGTAATGTCCCAGATGTTTGCACAGCGTAACAATGATAGTAATGTCCCAGATGTTTGCACAGCGTAACAATGATAGTAATGTCCCAGATGTTTGCACAGCGTAACAATGATAGTAATGTCCCAGATGTTTGCACAGCGTAACAATGATAGTAATGTCCCAGATGTTTGCACAGCGTAACAATGATAGTAATGTCCCAGATGTTTGCACAGCGTAACAATGATAGTAATGTCCCAGATGTTTGCACAGCGTAACAATGATAGTAATGTCCCAGATGTTTGCACAGCGTAACAATGATAGTAATGTCCCAGATGTTTGCACAGCGTAACAATGATAGTAATGTCCCAGATGTTTGCACAGCGTAACAATGATAGTAATGTCCCAGATGTTTGCACAGCGTAACAATGATAGTAATGTCCCAGATGTTTGCACAGCGTAACAATGATAGTAATGTCCCAGATGTTTGCACAGCGTAACAATGATAGTAATGTCCCAGATGTTTGCACAGCGTAACAATGATAGTAATGTCCCAGATGTTTGCACAGCGTAACAATGATAGTAATGTCCCAGATGTTTGCACAGCGTAACAATGATAGTAATGTCCCAGATGTTTGCACAGCGTAACAATGATAGTAATGTCCCAGATGTTTGCACAGCGTAACAATGATAGTAATGTCCCAGATGTTTGCACAGCGTAACAATGATAGTAATGTCCCAGATGTTTGCACAGCGTAACAATGATAGTAATGTCCCAGATGTTTGCACAGCGTAACAATGATAGTAATGTCCCAGATGTTTGCACAGCGTAACAATGATAGTAATGTCCCAGATGTTTGCACAGCGTAACAATGATAGTAATGTCCCAGATGTTTGCACAGCGTAACAATGATAGTAATGTCCCAGATGTTTGCACAGCGTAACAATGATAGTAATGTCCCAGATGTTTGCACAGCGTAACAATGATAGTAATGTCCCAGATGTTTGCACAGCGTAACAATGATAGTAATGTCCCAGATGTTTGCACAGCGTAACAATGATAGTAATGTCCCAGATGTTTGCACAGCGTAACAATGATAGTAATGTCCCAGATGTTTGCACAGCGTAACAATGATAGTAATGTCCCAGATGTTTGCACAGCGTAACAATGATAGTAATGTCCCATGTCCCAGATGTTTGCACAGCGTAACAATGATAGTAATGTCCAGATGTTTGCACAGCGTAACAATGATAGTAATGTCCCAGATGTTTGCACAGCGTAACAATGATAGTAATGTCCCAGATGTTTGCACAGCGTAACAATGATAGTAATGTCCCAGATGTTTGCACAGCGTAACAATGATAGTAATGTCCCAGATGTTTGCACAGCGTAACAATGATAGTAATGTCCCAGATGTTTGCACAGCGTAACAATGATAGTAATGTCCCAGATGTTTGCACAGCGTAACAATGATAGTAATGTCCCAGATGTTTGCACAGCGTAACAATGATAGTAATGTCCCAGATGTTTGCACAGCGTAACAATGATAGTAATGTCCCAGATGTTTGCACAGCGTAACAATGATAGTAATGTCCCAGATGTTTGCACAGCGTAACAATGATAGTAATGTCCCAGATGTTTGCACAGCGTAACAATGATAGTAATGTCCCAGATGTTTGCACAGCGTAACAATGATAGTAATGTCCCAGATGTTTGCACAGCGTAACAATGATAGTAATGTCCCAGATGTTTGCACAGCGTAACAATGATAGTAATGTCCCAGATGTTTGCACAGCGTAACAATGATAGTAATGTCCCAGATGTTTGCACAGCGTAACAATGATAGTAATGTCCCAGATGTTTGCACAGCGTAACAATGATAGTAATGTCCCAGATGTTTGCACAGCGTAACAATGATAGTAATGTCCCAGATGTTTGCACAGCGTAACAATGATAGTAATGTCCCAGATGTTTGCACAGCGTAACAATGATAGTAATGTCCCAGATGTTTGCACAGCGTAACAATGATAGTAATGTCCCAGATGTTTGCACAGCGTAACAATGATAGTAATGTCCCAGATGTTTGCACAGCGTAACAATGATAGTAATGTCCCAGATGTTTGCACAGCGTAACAATGATAGTAATGTCCCAGATGTTTGCACAGCGTAACAATGATAGTAATGTCCCAGATGTTTGCACAGCGTAACAATGATAGTAATGTCCCAGATGTTTGCACAGCGTAACAATGATAGTAATGTCCCAGATGTTTGCACAGCGTAACAATGATAGTAATGTCCCAGATGTTTGCACAGCGTAACAATGATAGTAATGTCCCAGATGTTTGCACAGCGTAACAATGATAGTAATGTCCCAGATGTTTGCACAGCGTAACAATGATAGTAATGTCCCAGATGTTTGCACAGCGTAACAATGATAGTAATGTCCCAGATGTTTGCACAGCGTAACAATGATAGTAATGTCCCAGATGTTTGCACAGCGTAACAATGATCGTAATGTCCCAGATGTTTGCACAGCGTAACAATGATCGTAATGTCCCAGATGTTTGCACAGCGTAACAATGATCGTAATGTCCCAGATGTTTGCACAGCGTAACAATGATCGTAATGTCCCAGATGTTTGCACAGCGTAACAATGATAGTAATGTCCCAGATGTTTGCACAGCGTAACAATGATAGTAATGTCCCAGATGTTTGCACAGCGTAACAATGATAGTAATGTCCCAGATGTTTGCACAGCGTAACAATGATAGTAATGTCCCAGATGTTTGCACAGCGTAACAATGATAGTAATGTCCCAGATGTTTGCACAGCGTAACAATGATAGTAATGTCCCAGATGTTTGCACAGCGTAACAATGATAGTAATGTCCCAGATGTTTGCACAGCGTAACAATGATAGTAATGTCCCAGATGTTTGCACAGCGTAACAATGATAGTAATGTCCCAGATGTTTGCACAGCGTAACAATGATAGTAATGTCCCAGATGTTTTGCACAGCGTAACAATGATAGTAATGTCCCAGATGTTTGCACAGCGTAACAATGATAGTAATGTCCCAGATGTTTGCACAGCGTAACAATGATAGTAATGTCCCAGATGTTTGCACAGCGTAACAATGATAGTAATGTCCCAGATGTTTGCACAGCGTAACAATGATAGTAATGTCCCAGATGTTTGCACAGCGTAACAATGATAGTAATGTCCCAGATGTTTGCACAGCGTAACAATGATAGTAATGTCCCAGATGTTTGCACAGCGTAACAATGATAGTAATGTCCCAGATGTTTGCACAGCGTAACAATGATAGTAATGTCCCAGATGTTTGCACAGCGTAACAATGATAGTAATGTCCCAGATGTTTGCACAGCGTAACAATGATAGTAATGTCCCAGATGTTTGCACAGCGTAACAATGATAGTAATGTCCCAGATGTTTGCACAGCGTAACAATGATAGTAATGTCCCAGATGTTTGCACAGCGTAACAATGATAGTAATGTCCCAGATGTTTGCACAGCGTAACAATGATAGTAATGTCCCAGATGTTTGCACAGCGTAACAATGATAGTAATGTCCCAGATGTTTGCACAGCGTAACAATGATAGTAATGTCCCAGATGTTTGCACAGCGTAACAATGATAGTAATGTCCCAGATGTTTGCACAGCGTAACAATGATAGTAATGTCCCAGATGTTTGCACAGCGTAACAATGATAGTAATGTCCCAGATGTTTGCACAGCGTAACAATGATAGTAATGTCCCAGATGTTTGCACAGCGTAACAATGATAGTAATGTCCCAGATGTTTGCACAGCGTAACAATGATAGTAATGTCCCAGATGTTTGCACAGCGTAACAATGATAGTAATGTCCCAGATGTTTGCACAGCGTAACAATGATAGTAATGTCCCAGATGTTTGCACAGCGTAACAATGATAGTAATGTCCCAGATGTTTGCACAGCGTAACAATGATAGTAATGTCCCAGATGTTTGCACAGCGTAACAATGATAGTAATGTCCCAGATGTTTGCACAGCGTAACAATGATAGTAATGTCCCAGATGTTTGCACAGCGTAACAATGATAGTAATGTCCCAGATGTTTGCACAGCGTAACAATGATAGTAATGTCCCAGATGTTTGCACAGCGTAACAATGATAGTAATGTCCCAGATGTTTGCACAGCGTAACAATGATAGTAATGTCCCAGATGTTTGCACAGCGTAACAATGATAGTAATGTCCCAGATGTTTGCACAGCGTAACAATGATAGTAATGTCCCAGATGTTTGCACAGCGTAACAATGATAGTAATGTCCCAGATGTTTGCACAGCGTAACAATGATAGTAATGTCCCAGATGTTTGCACAGCGTAACAATGATAGTAATGTCCCAGATGTTTGCACAGCGTAACAATGATAGTAATGTCCCAGATGTTTGCACAGCGTAACAATGATAGTAATGTCCCAGATGTTTGCACAGCGTAACAATGATAGTAATGTCCCAGATGTTTGCACAGCGTAACAATGATAGTAATGTCCCAGATGTTTGCACAGCGTAACAATGATAGTAATGTCCCAGATGTTTGCACAGCGTAACAATGATAGTAATGTCCCAGATGTTTGCACAGCGTAACAATGATAGTAATGTCCCAGATGTTTGCACAGCGTAACAATGATAGTAATGTCCCAGATGTTTGCACAGCGTAACAATGATAGTAATGTCCCAGATGTTTGCACAGCGTAACAATGATAGTAATGTCCCAGATGTTTGCACAGCGTAACAATGATAGTAATGTCCCAGATGTTTGCACAGCATAACAATGATAGTAATGTCCCAGATGTTTGCACAGCGTAACAATGATAGTAATGTCCCAGATGTTTGCACAGCGTAACAATGATAGTAATGTCCCAGATGTTTGCACAGCGTAACAATGATAGTAATGTCCCAGATGTTTGCACAGAGTAACAATGATAGTAATGTCCCAGATGTTTGCACAGCGTAACAATGATAGTAATGTCCCAGATGTTTGCACAGCGTAACAATGATAGTAATGTCCCAGATGTTTGCACAGCGTAACAATGATAGTAATGTCCCAGATGTTTGCACAGCGTAACAATGATAGTAATGTCCCAGATGTTTGCACAGCGTAACAATGATAGTAATGTCCCAGATGTTTGCACAGCGTAACAATGATAGTAATGTCCCAGATGTTTGCACAGCGTAACAATGATAGTAATGTCCCAGATGTTTGCACAGCGTAACAATGATAGTAATGTCCCAGATGTTTGCACAGCGTAACAATGATAGTAATGTCCCAGATGTTTGCACAGCGTAACAATGATAGTAATGTCCCAGATGTTTGCACAGCGTAACAATGATAGTAATGTCCCAGATGTTTGCACAGCGTAACAATGATAGTAATGTCCCAGATGTTTGCACAGCGTAACAATGATAGTAATGTCCCAGATGTTTGCACAGCGTAACAATGATAGTAATGTCCCAGATGTTTGCACAGAGTAACAATGATAGTAATGTCCCAGATGTTTGCACAGCGTAACAATGATAGTAATTTCCCAGATGTTTGCACAGCGTAACAATGATAGTAATGTCCCAGATGTTTGCACAGCGTAACAATGATAGTAATGTCCCAGATGTTTGCACAGCGTAACAATGATAGTAATTTCCCAGATGTTTGCACAGCGTAACAATGATAGTAATGTCCCAGATGTTTGCACAGCGTAACAATGATAGCAATGTCCCAGATGTTTGCACAGCGTAACAATGATAGCAATGTCCCAGATGTTTGCACAGCGTAACAATGATAGCAATGTCCCAGATGTTTGCACAGCGTAACAATGATAGCAATGTCCCAGATGTTTGCACAGCGTAACAATGATAGTAATGTCCCAGATGTTTGCACAGCGTAACAATGATAGTAATGTCCCAGATGTTTGCACAGCGTAACAATGATAGTAATGTCCCAGATGTTTGCACAGCGTAACAATGATAGTAATGTCCCAGATGTTTGCACAGCGTAACAATGATAGTAATGTCCCAGATGTTTGCACAGCGTAACAATGATAGAAATGTCCCAGATGTTTGCACAGCGTAACAATGATAGTAATGTCCCAGAAGTTTGCACAGCGTAACAATGATAGTAATGTCCCAGATGTTTGCACAGCGTAACAATGATAGTAATGTCCCGGTTGTTTGCACAGCGTAACAATGATAGTAATGTCCCAGATGTTTGCACAGCGTAACAATGATAGTAATGTCCCGGATGTTTGCACAGCGTAACAATGATAGTAATGTCCCGGATGTTTGCACAGCGTAACAATGATAGTAATGTCCCGGATGTTTGCACAGCGTAACAATGATAGTAATGTCCCAGATGTTTGCACAACGTAACAATGATAGTAATGTCCCAGATGTTTGCACAGCGTAACAATGATAGTAATGTCCCAGATGTTTGCACAGCGTAACAATGATAGTAATGTCCCAGATGTTTGCACAGCGTAACAATGATAGTAATGTCCCAGATGTTTGCACAGCGTAACAATGATAGTAATGTCCCAGATGTTTGCACAGCGTAACAATGATAGTAATGTCCCAGATGTTTGCACAGCGTAACAATGATAGTAATGTCCCAGATGTTTGCACAGCGTAACAATGATAGTAATGTCCCAGATGTTTGCACAGCGTAACAATGATAGTAATGTCCCAGATGTTTGCACAGCGTAACAATGATAGTAATGTCCCAGATGTTTGCACAGCGTAACAATGATAGTAATGTCCCAGATGTTTGCACAGCGTAACAATGATAGTAATGTCCCAGATGTTTGCACAGCGTAACAATGATAGTAATGTCCCAGATGTTTGCACAGCGTAACAATGATAGTAATGTCCCAGATGTTTGCACAGCGTAACAATGATAGTAATGTCCCAGATGTTTGCACAGAGTAACAATGATAGTAATGTCCCAGATGTTTGCACAGCGTAACAATGATAGTAATTTCCCAGATGTTTGCACAGCGTAACAATGATAGTAATGTCCCAGATGTTTGCACAGCGTAACAATGATAGTAATGTCCCAGATGTTTGCACAGCGTAACAATGATAGTAATTTCCCAGATGTTTGCACAGCGTAACAATGATAGTAATGTCCCAGATGTTTGCACAGCGTAACAATGATAGCAATGTCCCAGATGTTTGCACAGCGTAACAATGATAGCAATGTCCCAGATGTTTGCACAGCGTAACAATGATAGCAATGTCCCAGATGTTTGCACAGCGTAACAATGATAGTAATGTCCCAGATGTTTGCACAGCGTAACAATGATAGTAATGTCCCAGATGTTTGCACAGCGTAACAATGATAGTAATGTCCCAGATGTTTGCACAGCGTAACAATGATAGTAATGTCCCAGATGTTTGCACAGCGTAACAATGATAGTAATGTCCCAGATGTTTGCACAGCGTAACAATGATAGTAATGTCCCAGATGTTTGCACAGCGTAACAATGATAGTAATGTCCCAGATGTTTGCACAGCGTAACAATGATAGTAATGTCCCAGATGTTTGCACAGCGTAACAATGATAGTAATGTCCCAGATGTTTGCACAGCGTAACAATGATAGTAATGTCCCAGAAGTTTGCACAGCGTAACAATGATAGTAATGTCCCAGATGTTTGCACAGCGTAACAATGATAGTAATGTCCCGGTTGTTTGCACAGCGTAACAATGATAGTAATGTCCCAGATGTTTGCACAGCGTAACAATGATAGTAATGTCCCGGATGTTTGCACAGCGTAACAATGATAGTAATGTCCCGGATGTTTGCACAGCGTAACAATGATAGTAATGTCCCGGATGTTTGCACAGCGTAACAATGATAGTAATGTCCCAGATGTTTGCACAGCGTAACAATGATAGTAATGTCCCAGATGTTTGCACAGCGTAACAATGATAGTAATGTCCCAGATGTTTGCACAGCGTAACAATGATAGTAATGTCCCAGATGTTTGCACAGCGTAACAATGATAGTAATGTCCCAGATGTTTGCACAGCGTAACAATGATAGTAATGTCCCAGATGTTTGCACAGCGTAACAATGATAGTAATGTCCCAGATGTTTGCACAGCGTAACAATGATAGTAATGTCCCAGATGTTTGCACAGCGTAACAATGATAGTAATGTCCCAGATGTTTGCACAGCGTAACAATGATAGTAATGTCCCAGATGTTTGCACAGCGTAACAATGATAGTAATGTCCCAGATGTTTGCACAGCGTAACAATGATAGTAATGTCCCAGATGTTTGCACAGCGTAACAATGATAGTAATGTCCCAGATGTTTGCACAGAGTAACAATGATATTAATGTCCCAGATGTTTGCACAGCATAACAATGATAGTAATGTCCCAGATGTTTGCACAGCGTAACAATGATAGTAATGTCCCAGAAGTTTGCACAGCGTAACAATGATAGTAATGTCCCAGATGTTTGCACAGCGTAACAATGATAGTAATGTCCCAGATGTTTGCACAGCGTAACAATGATAGTAATGTCCCAGATGTTTGCACAGCGTAACAATGATAGTAATGTCCCAGATGTTTGCACAGCGTAACAATGATAGTAATGTCCCAGATGTTTGCACAGCGTAACAATGATAGTAATGTCCCAGATGTTTGCACAGCGTAACAATGATAGTAATGTCCCAGATGTTTGCACAGCGTAACAATGATAGTAATGTCCCAGATGTTTGCACAGAGTAACAATGATATTAATGTCCCAGATGTTTGCACAGCGTAACAATGATAGTAATGTCCCAGATGTTTGCACAGCGTAACAATGATAGTAATGTCCCAGATGTTTGCACAGCGTAACAATGATAGTAATGTCCCAGATGTTTGCACAGCGTAACAATGATAGTAATGTCCCAGATGTTTGCACAGCGTAACAATGATAGTAATGTCCCAGATGTTTGCACAGCGTAACAATGATAGTAATGTCCCAGATGTTTGCACAGCGTAACAATGATAGTAATGTCCCAGATGTTTGCACAGCGTAACAATGATAGTAATGTCCCAGATGTTTGCACAGCGTAACAATGATAGTAATGTCCCAGATGTTTGCACAGCGTAACAATGATAGTAATGTCCCAGATGTTTGCACAGCGTAACAATGATAGTAATGTCCCAGATGTTTGCACAGCGTAACAATGATAGTAATGTCCCAGATGTTTGCACAGTGTAACAATGATAGTAATGTCCCAGATGTTTGCACAGCGTAACAATGATAGTAATGTCCCAGATGTTTGCACAGCGTAACAATGATAGTAATGTCCCAGATGTTTGCACAGCGTAACAATGATAGTAATGTCCCAGATGTTTGCACAGCGTAACAATGATAGTAATGTCCCAGATGTTTGCACAGCGTAACAATGATAGTAATGTCCCAGATGTTTGCACAGCGTAACAATGATAGTAATGTCCCAGATGTTTGCACAGCGTAACAATGATAGTAATGTCCCAGATGTTTGCACAGTGTAACAATGATAGTAATGTCCCAGATGTTTGCACAGCGTAACAATGATAGTAATGTCCCAGATGTTTGCACAGCGTAACAATGATAGTAATGTCCCAGATGTTTGCACAGTGTAACAATGATAGTAATGTCCCAGATGTTTGCACAGAGTAACAATGATATTAATGTCCCAGATGTTTGCACAGCATAACAATGATAGTAATGTCCCAGATGTTTGCACAGCGTAACAATGATAGTAATGTCACAGATGTATGCACAACGTAACAATGATAGTAATGTCCCAGATGTTTGCACAGCGTAACAATGATAGTAATGTCCCAGATGTTTGCACAGTGTAACAATGATAGTAATGTCCCAGATGTTTGCACAGTGTAACAATGATAGTAATGTCCCAGTCCAGATGTTTGCACAGCGTAACAATGATAGTAATGTCCCAGATGTTTGCACAGCGTAACAATGATAGTAATGTCCCAGATGTTTGCACAGCGTAACAATGATAGTAATGTCCCAGATGTTTGCACAGCGTAACAATGATAGTAATGTCCCAGATGTTTGCACAGCGTAACAATGATAGTAATGTCCCAGATGTTTGCACAGCGTAACAATGATAGTAATGTCCCAGATGTTTGCAAAGTGTAACAATGATAGTAATGTCCCAGATGTTTGCACAGTGTAACAATGATAGTAATGTCCCAGATGTTTGCACAACGTAACAATGATAGTAATGTCCCAGATGTTTGCACAGCGTAACAATGATAGTAATTTCCCAGATGTTTGCACAGCGTAACAATGATAGTAATGTCCCAGATGTTTGCACAGTGTAACAATGATAGTAATGTCCCAGATGTTTGCACAGCGTAACAATGATAGTAATGTCCCAGATGTTTGCACAGCGTAACAATGATAGTAATGTCCCAGATGTTTGCACAGTGTAACAATGATAGTAATGTCCCAGATGTTTGCACAGTGTAACAATGATAGTAATGTCCCAGATGTTTGCACAGTGTAACAATGATAGTAATGTCCCAGATGTTTGCACAGCGTAACAATGATAGTAATGTCCCAGATGTTTGCACAGCGTAACAATGATAGTAATGTTCCAGATGTTTGCACAGCGTAACAATGATAGTAATGTCCCAGATGTTTGCACAGCGTAACAATGATAGTAATGTCCCAGATGTTTGCACAGTGTAACAATGATAGTAATGTCCCAGATGTTTGCACAGTGTAACAATGATAGTAATGTCCCAGATGTTTGCACAGTGTAACAATGATAGTAATGTCCCAGATGTTTGCACAGTGTAACAATGATAGTAATGTCCCAGATGTTTGCACAGTGTAACAATGATAGTAATGTCCCAGATGTTTGCACAGGGTAACAATGATAGTAATGTCCCAGATGTTTGCACAGCGTAACAATGATAGTAATGTCCCAGATGTTTGCACAGCGTAACAATGATAGTAATGTCCCAGATGTTTGCACAGTGTAACAATGATAGTAATGTCCCAGATGTTTGCACAGTGTAACAATGATAGTAATGTCCCAGATGTTTGCACAGCGTAACAATGATAGTAATGTCCCAGATGTTTGCACAGCGTAACAATGATAGTAATGTCCCAGATGTTTGCACAGTGTAACAATGATAGTAATGTCCCAAATGTTTGCACAGTGTAACAATGATAGTAATGTCCCAGATGTTTGCACAGCGTAACAATGATAGTAATGTCCCAGATGTTTGCACAGCGTAACAATGATAGTAATGTCCCAGATGTTTGCACAGTGTAACAATGATAGTAATGTCCCAGATGTTTGCACAGTGTAACAATGATAGTAATGTCCCAGATGTTTGCACAGTGTAACAATGATAGTAATGTCCCAGATCGATAAGTTCTGCTCCAGGCTATGATAAGCCGTTCCCGGAGGAAAAGTTCACAGCGCTCGTGCACGGTACGCAGTACCGCTGCGCGCGCGTCTCTGTCGACTCGTCGGCCACGTCACTGGATCGCGTCACTGGATAGCGTCACAGTAAGGTATACAATGGAACACTCCAGGCAGCAGATTCAAAATAGCAAAGATCAATACTTATGCTTCACAAGTGTGTTTAGGAGAAAATCCCATTCCAACGCGTTTCAAAGCCAAAATGCTTCTTCATCAGGGAATAATGATCAGTAGTACTGGACCTATTAAGTAGCCCCCACTCGCAAGGGACTGGTCAGAGTATTAATTGAAATGCTCCAATCACAGCCAGTCGGGGGGACCTCAGCAGGTGCAGACTAATTATACACATCACGCCGAACTTATGGCATACAAAGTTTAATATTAAAATATACACTAATACTATAACAACAAAACATACATAAAATGTTATGTTCATCTGGAATAGAAGGAGAGAACATATGTTAAAACATACTCGCACATAAAAACTTCTTTGAAGGTGTATAAAAATGTATATGTTTCTTAAATAAAATAAAGCACAAGAAAAAGCACCGGACTAGGCTAATAAAAAGCCCAGATATCTGTATCTTCCTCTTGGATACAGGGTGTCAATTTTATGAATCCAAAGGTCTCTTGTACAGACAATTCTTTGACTCTGTCCCCACCCCTTCTATTACGAGGGACAAACTTTATGCCTTTAAAGGTAAGAGAGGAGGGGTCTTTATTGTGATGAACTGCGTAATGCTGAGACAAACTATGTTTTAAATATCCATTTTTTATATTCCGAATATGTTCTTGAATGCAAATCTTCAGGCTACGTTTAGTGCGGCCTACATATTGAGAGCCAAAAGGACATTCTATTAAGTAAACGATATGATTGGAGTTACAATAAATAAAGTCTTTTATATTGAATACCTCAACTGTAGAATTGGATTTAAAAGTTGTTTTATTTGGGTGAAGGAATTTACACACTGAGCATTTTCCGCAGGTAAAATTTCCACCAGGTTTGGAACGTAACCATGTTTTGGGCTCCTGACATTTATCAATATTACAAATGTCGCTAGGAGGCAAAGAGCTCTTAAGGTTCTTGGCCTTTCTCTATATAAACCGGGGAGTTTGTATAATATGAGCACCCAAAATTGGATCACTACATAAGATGCCCCAGTGTTTCTTTATAATCCTCTCAATCTTATTAGTCATTGAATTAAAATTCGTAATAAACGCTTCGTCAATTTCAGTGTCAGGGACATCAAGTTTCTTATTAGTTTTTTGGTATCAACATCTGATTTCTATCCATTTTGCTTACTCTTTCTAACTCATCTTCCGATTCTTTAGGGGAGCAGCCCCTCTCTATAAATCTCAAGAGTAACTTATCTGCTTGTGTTTTAAAACCTTCTTCCCTTCTGCAGTCTTTCTTCCATCTGATAAACTGACTTCTCGGAATGTTGTTGATCCTTTTATGGTTACTTGATGCAAACAACAGATTGTTGGCATCAACTTCCTTGAAGTGGGTTTCACTTATTACTCTACCTTCCTCAGTGGATCTTAAATTCAGATCTAAGAAATTAATTTCTAGTGGATCCCCACTAGATGTAAAAGATAGATTTTTTACATTATTGTTCATATATTTCAAAAAGAGATTCACAGAGTTTAAATCACCATCCCATACGCACAAAATGTCGTCTATATACCAACAAACAAAAGGGTAATCTCTAGCACACTTGTAAGAGTATAATAAAGCAGCAATATACTTGCAGTTAGAGGTACCGGTGCTCCGTGGTTCAGGGAAATAACCTGTCTGGTGTAATTTCGAGATATATGAACAAATGGGAGGATCCAGGGCACTACAGATTTTCAAGAAAATAAATTTATTCTAGGCACTGTGACAGAAACCAGGGGATGGTAATAAATTCCGTATATAGGGCTCCCAGGATACTAGACAGTTTCTATCCTGTTTGGCCTGGGAGTGCAGCCTTATAATACATACACTCCGTCCCACAGTTTGGCAAGCGCTGGAACTGAGGGATGAGAGATCCAGACCAGAGTTTGTCTGCTGCCTGATTTCTGTCACCTGTCATGCTAATTAGGAATCAGGTATGAAAGACTGATTTCCTGTTTGCTCTGGTCTCTCCCCACAAGAGCCAGGAGGCTGGAGGGCTGCTGAACTACAGAGGGGAGAAGCCTCTTCCCCAAACAGGTTCAATCTTTCTGTTCATTTGTGTAAGACTGCAAAAGTACCGTGTTTTGTTGTTGGAAGTGGAAAAGCCACTTCCAACCCTGAGTCAGGGATATCTAAGTTAAGTTATCGCTCAGGTGAGCAGCTTTTGTTTTGATCTGTTTTCTGTTGTATGCACTGTGGCAGTCTCAGTGCCTGGGACTGAATAAACCAGGCATAGCCTGTTTAAAGGAACAGTACGTGACGCCTCATCATTTAACCTACCCTAAAAGACCGTGTTCTAAACAGTCCCGGACAAACGACGGAGCCCCGGAGTAAGCCGTTTGTCACATATGGTGGAGAATGCGGGCAGAGCACTAGGGGGTCTGCGGGTTGAAGAACTTTGAAAAAAAAAAAAAAGTTTTTTTTCATCCTCTGCAAACAAGATGGAAGACGTGGTGGGTGCGCTGGTACGCAATGTCGCTGCCCAGAAAGACGCGAATGAAATCCAGCAACAGCTGTTAATAGCCCAGCAAGAAATTAATGCAAACCAGCAGCAGACGAATGCAGCCCAGCAACAGCTGCTAATAGCCCAGCAAGAGATTAATGCAAACCAGCAACAGGCGAATGCAAACCAGCAACAGGCGAATGCAAACCAGCAACAGACGAATGAAGCCCTGCAAAACGCGAATGCAAACCAGCAAGAGACAAACCGCTTGCTGAGAGAGGAGCAACAGCGGTTCGCTCAGGGCTTACAGCAGGAACTCGAGATCCTGAGGGGGACTATCAGTAACCTTCCACTGGCAGCGGCAGCCCCAGTTCCGAAAATGACCAGGGCAAGCCACTACCTTCAGAAGATGGGACCCTCGGATGATGTGGAAGCCTATCTTCTCACGTTTGAACGCACGGCGCAGAGAGAGGGATGGCCAGAAGCTGAGTGGGCTGGTCTAATCGCACCCTTCCTAAGCGGCGAACCCCAGAAGGCTTACTTTGATCTAGAGCCAGCCGAAGCTAACGTCTATGCAAAATTGAAGTTCGAGATCCTCGCCCGCCTCGGCGTAACCACGGCTGTTCGCGCCCAAAGGTTTCACGCATGGTCCTTCACGATGGATAAAGCCACCCGAAGCCAGATGTATGACCTCATCCACCTCGCCCGGAAGTGGCTACAACCCGAGATCAACTCAGCCAGCCAAATCGTGGAACGGTTGGTCATGGACCAGTTCTTGAGGAAACTTCCCTCTGCCTTACGCCGTTGGGTCAGTCGGAGTGACCCCCACAATGCGGATGAGCTTGTGGCCCTCGTAGAAAGGTACAATGCAGCAGAAGAGCACCCGCAACCCACAGTCGTGGAGCAACCCCACTACCCGAGGTTCCAGGACTCTTCCAGAGACGGTAAAAGGGTACCGGGGTTAAGGGGCGCTGAAGAGCGGCGACCACCTTCACGCAGCACCAGCAACAGTGGTTCGCACACTAAGGGCAATAGCCAACATGGGGAGCCGGGAAAAGGCTCTAAGTGGGACACAGACTATGTACCTAAATGTGTAAATTGTCATGAGAGGGGCCACACAGCAAAAATCTGCCCACTAAATGATGAGCCCATGCAATGCAACAGCGTGGAACATTATTCGCTGTTGTCCCAATGTATGGGCCCTAGCCCAGAGGACCCCTTGAATAACCATCTGTGGGCATTTGTAAAGGTTAATGGTAAGAGGGTTCGGGCACTTCTTGACTCTGGGAGCATGGTCACACTAGTGTCCGAATACCTCTTGCCCATTAAGAAGAAACAGGGAAACAGTTCGCAAAGAGTGGCAATTTGTTGTATACATGGGGATAATCATGAATATTCCACTGTTGATGTTTTTTTTGAAACAGAGTTTGGTTCTTTAGATTTCAAGGTGGGTATTGTACCCAAACTGGCACATGATGTGTTAATAGGGACCGACTTTCCCCATTTTCTAAAAATGTGGTCCCCCGCTCAGAACAGCGCCCAGAGTTCAATAGCGGACCATAACGAAGTATTAGAAGAAACAAATCCTTTCCCTTTTTCAGAAATGGAGGTTGACGAGGGCCCAAATAAGAAGGGGGAAAAGGAGGAGTGCTGTAAAATTCCCTTCCCCATCACTACTTTGGTAGGGAATACCCCAAATCAAGATGTTGAGCAGACACTTACCACCCCAGAACCGGATAAGACCCTCGCTGACCTAGAGGTCAGTCCTGGGAGTTTTAAGAAGGCCCAGTGGGAGGACCCCACATTAGCGGTAGCAAGGGGAAATATACGGGACCAGAATAGTACTCCTGGCCAACCAGATAGGTCACTTGCTTACCCCTACTTCGAGGTAGAGAACGACCTAGTATATCGGGTTGATAAAAGGAAATCAGTTACAACTAAACAATTGTTGGTACCACGGACATTCCGTAACGTAGTATTACACCTCGCACATAGTCATCCATTGGGGGGACACCTAGGGGTGGAAAAGACAAAAGAAAAGGTTCTCCGAAGCTTCTATTGGCCTGGGGTTCTGGCAGAAATTACGAATTATTGTTCCTCATGCCCAGAATGTCAGATCACCGCCCCGTTCAAGGCGTACCGCAGCCCATTGGTACCCCTTCCCATAATAGAGGTACCATTTGACCGGATTGCTATGGATCTAGTAGGACCCCTAATAAAGTCTGCTAGGGGACATCAGCATATATTGGTAATATTAGATTATGCCACCCGATATCCGGAGGCAGTTCCCCTACGTAGCACCTCTGCTAAAAACATAGCAAAAGAGTTAGTAGTTCTGTTTTCCCGGGTCGGGATTCCTAAAGAGATTCTATCTGACCAGGGAACACCATTTATGTCCCAAGTAACAAAAGAGCTATGTAAACTCCTAAAAATCAAGCATCTCAGAACCTCAGTCTATCATCCACAAACAGATGGTTTAGTGGAAAGGTTCAATAAAACCTTAAAGAGCATGTTACGGCGGGCGGTTGATAAAGATGGGAAAAACTGGGATTGTTTGTTACCATACCTGTTATTTGCCATTAGGGAAGTTCCCCAATCATCCACAGGCTTCTCCCCGTTTGAACTATTGTATGGCCGACACCCAAGGGGCTTACTGGATATAGCCAAAGAGACTTGGGAACACGAGGTTACCCCTTACAGAAGTGTAATAGAGCATGTTGCCCAGATGCAGGACCGCATTGCTGCAGTCCTACCCATAGTGAGGGAACACATGGAGAAAGCTCAAGAAGCACAGAGGAATACGTATAATAAGGGTGCTAGGGTCAGAATTTTTTTTCCAGGTGATAGGGTACTAGTTCTGGTTCCCACCGTGGAGAGTAAATTCCTTGCTAAATGGCATGGGCCATATGAGGTCTTGGAAAGAGTGGGGGAAGTAAATTATAAGGTAAGACAGCCAGGTAGGAGGAAACCTGAGCAAATTTACCATATAAACCTACTCAAGCCCTGGAAAGATAGAGAAGTCTTGTTAACCCTAGTACCCCCAGGTCCGTCAGAGAATCAAGAAACTGACCCAGAGGTTAGCATAGCTGAAACCCTGTCTGTTCATCAGAAACGAGAGGTTCAGAATTTAGTGAGAAGAAACAAAGAAATCTTCTCTATACGGCCAGGTAGAACTAGCGTAATTGAACATGACCTAGTCTCTGAACCGGGGGTTCGAGTTAACCTTAAACCGTACCGAATCCCAGAGGCCAAAAGAAAGGCTATAAGTTTAGAGGTTAAAAAAATGCTAAAACTAGGTGTAATTGAGGAATCCCAAAGTGGGTGGAACAGCCCTATAGTCTTAGTCCCAAAGCCAGATGGTACAACAAGGTTTTGTAATGACTACCGGAAACTAAACGCGGTGTCAAAATTTGATACTTATCCTATGCCCAGGGTAGATGAACTTGTAGAGAGACTGGGCAAAGCCCGATATCTCACAACCCTAGACCTAACAAAAGGGTACTGGCAGGTTCCCCTCACAGAAAGGGCAAAAGAAAAGACAGCCTTCTCAACCCCAGACGGCCTCTTTCAGTATAAGGTGTTGCCTTTTGGCTTACATGGAGCTCCCGCCACATTCCAAAGAATGATGGATAAAATTTTAAAACCACATGCTCGGTATGCTGCCGCCTACCTGGATGATGTGGTAATCCATAGTGAAGATTGGCAATCCCACCTTCCAAAGGTCCAAGCTGTGCTTGACGCAGTCCGGTCTGCTGGACTAACTGCTAACCCCGCTAAATGCACTATTGGTCTGGAGGAGGCCAAGTATCTGGGATATTCTATTGGCAGAGGTTTACTCAAACCCCAAACACTCAAAGTGGAGGCGATACAAAATTGGCCAAGGCCAGTTACAAAAAAACAAGTAAGGACCTTTTTGGGGTTAATTGGGTACTATAGAAGGTTTATTCCCAATTTTGCAACTAAGGCAACCCCACTAACTGACCTCACAAAAGCAAGAGGACCGCTAATGGTAAAGTGGTCCCCCGAAACCGAACAGGCCTTTAGAAGCCTGAAAGAAGCTCTCTGTGCCCAACCAGTGTTGGTCACACCTGACTTCTCCAAAGAGTTCGTAGTCCAAACCGACGCATCTGAGGTAGGGCTGGGGGCGGTACTCTCCCAGGAGTCTCAAGGTGAGGAGCACCCCATCCTTTATTTAAGTAGGAAACTAAATCCCCAGGAGAAAAATTACTCCATAGTAGAGAAAGAGTGTCTCGCAATAAAGTGGGCTGTAGAGACGCTCAAATACTACCTGTTGGGGAGAAAATTCCGGTTGGTCACAGATCATGCACCCCTTACCTGGATGTGTCAAAACAGGGAAAAGAATGCTAGAGTGACCAGGTGGTTCCTAAGCCTACAACCCTTTAAATTTTCTGTGGAACACAGGTCAGGGCACAAACATGGCAATGCTGACGGGTTGTCAAGGATGCACTCCCTAATATCCATGGTCGCTCATCCCTCGAGGTCTGAGCTGGGGGGGAGGATATGTGACAGAAACCAGGGGATGGTAATAAATTCCGTATATAGGGCTCCCAGGATACTAGACAGTTTCTATCCTGTTTGGCCTGGGAGTGCAGCCTTATAATACATACACTCCATCCCACAGTTTGGCAAGCGCTGGAACTGAGGGATGAGAGATCCAGACCAGAGTTTGTCTGCTGCCTGATTTCTGTCACCTGTCATGCTAATTAGGAATCAGGTATGAAAGACTGATTTCCTGTTTGCTCTGGTCTCTCCCCACAAGAGCCAGGAGGCTGGAGGGCTGCTGAACTACAGAGGGGAGAAGCCTCTTCCCCAAACAGGTTCAATCTTTCTGTTCATTTGTGTAAGACTGCAAAAGTACCGTGTTTTGTTGTTGGAAGTGGAAAAGCCACTTCCAACCCTGAGTCAGGGATATCTAAGTTAAGTTATCGCTCAGGTGAGCAGCTTTTGTTTTGATCTGTTTTCTGTTGTATGCACTGTGGCAGTCTCAGTGCCTGGGACTGAATAAACCAGGCATAGCCTGTTTAAAGGAACAGTACGTGACGCCTCATCATTTAACCTACCCTAAAAGACCGTGTTCTAAACAGTCCCGGACAAACGACGGAGCCCCAGAGTAAGCCGTTTGTCACAGCACACACAACGTTTCCAGCTGTACAAAGCTCTGTGACTGGCCAGTCACTTGAGAAAGAGCTTTGTACAGCTCGAAACATGTGCCTAGAATAAATTTATTTTCTTGAAAATCCGTAGTGCCCTGGATCCTCCCATGTGTCTTTATACCAACGCCATATTATAATGTTGTTTTTAAATGGATTGTTGTTCCAAATATGTTTGAATTCCCATTCTCTCATGTACAGGTTTTCGAAACTGGGGGCAAAACGTGTGCCCATCGCAGTTCCGCAAACCTGCAGGAAGAATTCGGTGACAAATAGGAAATAATTGTGCTTTAATATGAAATGGATCGAGTTTAGAATCAACTCTTTATTTAATGGATGTAATTCGGGATCTACTTTTAGAAAGGAATCAACTGCCTCGAGTCCTTCCTTGTGTGGAATATTCGTATAGAGGGACTGTACGTCGCATTTCAACCATCTATAGGTACTCTTCCACTCAAATCCTTGGAATAGATTCAAGACAGATGATGAATCCCTCAAATGAGAAGGGCGTTTACCAACATACACTTGAAGAAAATAATCAACATATTGAGAGAGATTTGCAGTCAATGATTGTATTCCTGATATTATAGGTCTTCCGGGAGGATTATTGACAGATTTATGTGTTTTTGGAAGATGGTAGAAAATTGGAATTCTAGGGCAATGTGAATAGAGAAAAGCAAATTACTGTATATGCTTGTTTATCTAGATGTTGATCTAGAAGTATTTTTAAGCGGCCCGTATAATCATTGTATAATCAGTTGTTGGATCTTTCTTTAATCTTACATCAGATGACGTATCACCAAGCAGTCGTTGTGCCTCCATCTCATAGCCTTTTCGGTCTTGGAGAACAACACCTTCAATATTCAGTACCCAATATAATGCAAAAAGTCAGCAAATTAAAAATATCTTCAAAAAGCATTGGGGTGTACTTTCAGCTGACCCAGCCCTAAGTAGGGTCTATATGGGGGGTGTACTTTCAGCTTACCCAGTCCTAAGTAGGGTCTATATGGAAGGTCCACGTTTTGTTTTAAAAAAAAGCCAAAACTATTGGCAATTATGTCTCTAGGAGTTTATTCCAGTCCCATAATCCAATTTATAGAATGCTACCAACGGGGAGATTTAAATGGCCTACATTGCAAATCTTGTAGGCATATGATTTCGAAGTCACAATTTGGCTCAATGTCGACGTGTTGTCAATATGACATTAAGTCCTTTATCAACTTTTGTACCACATTCAGAATTTATTAATTAAATTGCGGATGTGGGAAACAATATGTGGGACGGACCACTAGAGCCTTAAAACCCCGTATTATGGAGCACATGCGCCATATTGTCAAAAAGGATCTTACTCACCTGGTCTCATATCATTTTACTAATTGTAGTCTGTGTAATATCAATAATTTCTCCTACTGTAGCGCTGCCGAGTATTCTAAAACAAATCTGGGGCAATCACCAACGAGACCCAGGTACGTGCTGGGTACATGCTGGGTACCTGCTGGGTACGTGCTGGGTACATGCTGGGTACATGCTGGGTACTGGCTGGGTACATGCTGGGTACAGGCTGGGTACCGGCTGGGTACATGCTGGGTACAGGCTGGGTACAGGCTGGGTACATGCTGGTACATGCTGGGTACAGGCTGGGTACATGCTGGTACATGCTGGGTACATGCTGGGTACATGCTGGGTACGTGCTGGGTACATGCTGGGTACAGGCTGGGTACCGGCTGGGTACGTGCTGGGTACATGCTGGGTACGTGCTGGGTACATGCTGGGTACATGCTGGGTACATGCTGGCACATGCTGGGTACAGGCTGGGTACGTGCTGGGTACGTGCTGGGTACATGCTGGGTACATGCTGGGTACATGCTGGGTACATGCTGGGTACGTGCTGGGTACAGGCTGGGTACATGCTGGGTACGTGCTGGGTACATGCTGGGTATGTGCTGGGTACGTGCTGGGTACATGCTGGGTACGTGCTGGGCACGTGCTGGGTACGTGCTGGGTACATGCTGGGTACGTGCTGGGTACATGCTGGGTACGTGCTGCAACATTTCAGTGACATTTCCGCAGACAGACTAATGGCCCATCAGATTAACAGCGGGGGTCCCTGGCAGTCCCGTTCAAACTGAATGGGACTGCCAGGGACCCCTGCTGTGTTAATCCAATGGGCCATTACTCTCTGCAGAAATGTCACTGAAATGTTTGCAGCATGTACCCAGCATGTACCCAGCATGTACCCAGCATGTACCCAGCATGTACCCAGCACGTACCCAGCACGTACCCAGCACGCACCCAGCATTTACCCAGCATGTACCCAGCATGTACCCAGCACGTGCCCAGCATGTACCCAGCCGGTACCCAGCCTGTACCCAGCATGTACACAGCACGTACACAGCACGCACACAGCACGTACCCAGCACGTACCCAGCACGTACCCAGCACGTACCCAGCATGCACCCAGCACGTACCCAGCACGTACCCAGCACGTACCCAGCATGTACCCAGCATGTACCCAGCATGTACCCAGCATGTACCCAGCACATACCCAGCATGTACCAAGCATGTACCTGGTGATAGCCCCAGATTTTCCAAGGCAAGTTTTAGAATACTCGTTGTCTCACCTGTAGCTGGGATTTCTCTCCACTAGGTCATCCAGTGACTCCTACAGTCACAATAACCTTTCCCTGTAACTTCTCCTATCGCTCAATATATCCGGTCCCTATAACGCCTCCCATTGCACCAAATAACAGCTTCCTATAACTTCTCCTATTACTCCATAGAAACACTCCCTATAATTTCTGCTATTGCTCCATATAACCGCTAGAGAGGCCAATGTGTGATGCTAAGACCAAGGCCAGGAGAAGAGTAATGAAGAATGATAAACGGTACTTGTAAAGGGACCCCCAAATAAATGCTTGATTGAAGACAGGTACTGGGTACGTATTCCTAGATCGTGAACTCCCCACCCGCGTAGGTAAGTATACACAACAACACCAGGAATCATGAACATTTAAAGTACCCTAGAAAGTACCTGGAGTCCTGAGATCCATAATAGGGAGAACATGTAGCAAGCAAGTTACTCACTTATGAGGCTGCGAGGTCCATGTGATCCTGAAGTGGGGGTCCTCACGTGTGCATCCGTCCGGTGAGTCAATGTAACAAAAAGGAGGAGAAGTGGCAGAGCACTGCAACAGGTATCCAGCAAATAAATTATCAGGAGAGTGTGTGTCCCATAAAAAGTAGTTATTTAATGGTCATGTCGAAAAAAGAGGCCAGAGATCCCAACCAACGTTTCAAGCTAGACAAAGCGCTCTGTGTAGCGTGACACGTTGGTGGGGATCTCTGGCCTCTTTTTTCTACATGACCATTAAATAACTATTTTTTATGGGACACACACTCTCCTGATCATTTATTTGCTGGATAATTGTTGTAGTGCTCTGCTTCTTCTCCTCCTTTTTGTTCCATATTACCGCACCCTATAACTTCTCCTTTTGCTCCATATAACTTCTCTCTAGAACTCCTCCTATTGCCCCGTATAACCTCTCCCTATAACTCCTCCTATTGCCCCGAATAACCTCTCCCTATAATTCCTTCTATTACCCCATATAACCCCTCTATATAACTTCTCCTATTACCCCATGTAACAGCTCCTATAACTTGTCCTATTGCCCCATATAACAGCTCCCTACAAGTCACAGTACAGTGCCTTAATATGCTGACACTAAGGGCACAGTCTCAGTTTGCAGTAACACCTGACAGAAACTTTATTAGATAATTAATGCACTTAAAGAGCACAGGAGCAGGCGGAATGACTCCTCCATAATGGGCCCCCGGCAGCATGAACAAAGCTCTCTGTACATGTAATAGGACGTGTTGGGAGACACTGAGGGTTTAGTAAACAGGATAAAAGCCTCAGATTAAGGAGAATTTAGGGTAAATGAATACAGGGAATGAGCACACTGTGTAATTTCTGGTTTTGTCTTCTTTTCCAGCGACTCGGCACAATAACACCATAAAACATTAGTCAGTGACTAAACCTCTGAATTATCCCATGCCACAGTTTGAAGACACTTAAGGTTTTCAGAGAAATTCAGTTCAAGGAGGGACCAGATAATTATGTAAATTCCTCCTGACATCCATCCTGCTGTAATGGTTTGCACACCTGTCACCTCCCAACCCAGACACTTATAAACACCACCTCAGCAACCGCCGCTGAGAAGAGCAGAGCTGCACGGAAGGGCTGCAGACATCAAGGAGGTGACAGCCGTCTGCAGATCACAGGTACCAATCTTCCTACAACCAAGGAGACTGAAGGCCTGCCGGGGGGAAGGCAGGACCAGGGGAGTGAGATAGGGGAGCGAGAGTCCAGGGCCTGTACTAACTACAGGGGGCGAACGTTTAGCACAACTTAACGCCCGTTCTAATGAATGTGAGCTAAGTCTTAGCACCATGTAGTGAATATGGGCACAAGGGAGTTATTTATGTAACTTGGATTTTGCAAATTAGAGCACTATCCACCTTCCATATTCCCTGATTGGCATCATCATCATCATCATTTAAAGAATACTTTCCTCAACAGAGAGCAGGGACAGAGACACTTTAGTAAGATGTAGGACAAAGAGAGAGAGAGAGACATGAGTGTGATGCAGAGAGGAGACAGTGTGACGAGAGAGCAAGAGAGAGATGGGAGCGAGATGCAGAGAGGAGACAGTGTGATGAGAGAGCGAGAGAGAGATGGGAGCGAGATGCAGAGAGGAGGCAGTGTGACGAGAGAGCGAGAGAGATGGGAGTGTGATGCAGAGAGGAGACTGTGTGACGAGAGAGCGAGAGAGAGATGGGAGTGTGAGGCAGAGAGGAGAGAGTGTGACGAGAGAGCGAGAGAGAGATGGGAGTGAGATGCAGAGAGGAGACAGTGTGACGAGAGAGCGAGAGAGAGATGGGAGCGAGATGCAGAGAGGAGACAGTGTGATGAGAGAGCGAGAGAGAGATGGGAGCGAGATGCAGAGAGGAGACAGTGTGACGAGAGAGCGAGAGAGAGATGGGAGTGAGATGCAGAGAGGAGACAGTGTGACGAGAGAGCGAGAGAGAGATGGGAGTGTGATGCAGAGAGGAGACAGTGTGACGAGAGAGCGAGAGAGAGATGGGAGTGAGATGCAGAGAGGAGACAGTGTGACGAGAGAGCGAGAGAGATATGGGAGTGAGATGCAGAGAGGAGACAGTGTGACGAGAGAGAGAGAGAGACATGAGTGTGATGCAGAGAGGAGGCAGTGTGACGAGAGAGCGAGAGAGAGATGGGAGTGAGATGCAGAGAGGAGACAGTGTGACGAGAGAGAGAGAGAGACATGAGTGTGATGCAGAGAGGAGACAGTGTGACGAGAGAGCGAGAGAGAGATGGGAGCGAGATGCAGAGAGGAGACAGTGTGACGAGAGAGCGAGAGAGAGATGGGAGTGAGATGCAGAGAGGAGACAGTGTGACGAGAGAGCGAGAGAGAGATGGGAGTGTGAGGCAGAGAGGAGACAGTGTGACGAGAGAGCGAGAGAGAGATGGGAGTGAGATGCAGAGAGGAGACAGTGTGACGAGAGAGCGAGAGAGAGATGGGAGTGAGATGCAGAGAGGAGACAGTGTGACGAGAGAGCGAGAGAGAGATGGGAGTGAGATGCAGAGAGGAGACAGTGTGACGAGAGAGCGAGAGAGAGATGGGAGTGAGATGCAGAGAGGAGACAGTGTGACGAGGGAGCGAGAGAGAGATGGGAGTGAGATGCAGAGAGGAGACAGTGTGACGAGAGAGCGAGAGAGAGATGGGAGTGAGAGAGAGATGGGAGTGAGATGAAATGAGGAGATAAAGAGAGAAATAAACCTACTGTCTATGATAGACAGGAACCAACATACGCTGCATGTCAGAAAGACACAGTATCCACACAGAGACCCTCACCTTGCACTCAGAGGACAAAGAGGAATCCAATTGTATTATTGACTAATAGTCAAAGGAATATAAATATTACAAATACTTTAAGGAGGCATTACAAAGTGTGTATATATATATATATATATATATATATATATATATATATATATATATATATATATATATATATATATATATATTAAACACCAAGCTATATATTTGGTGTTTATTGTGTCCCACTAGTACAGAAAAATAAAAACGAATTTATTAATATAATATCGACGTGAGTGATAATTATTTACATTAATATCCCCAAGGAAATAAGGGAAGAGATGAGACAGAGTGCAGAGAGAGGGAAATAAGGGTAGAGATGAGAGAGTGCAGAGAGAGAGATAAATAGAGAGAGAGAGATAAATTGAGAGAGATACAATATGTCGGAGTGGAAATAGACAGAATGTAAGAAAAATATAAGAAAGTTTAACAGAAGAGACAGACATAGAAAGTGCAGGGAAATGAATGCTAGAGCGAGATGTAGGACTAAGAGGAGACTGTTCGAGTGCAAAGAGAAGGGTCAGCGTGGGGTGTAGGGGTGATAGAAAAAGGGAAGAGGGGAGAGCGGAGGAAGGCACTGAGGTGGAGGTGGAGGATGAAATATTGGGGGATGGTAGAGGGATAGACAGAATAGAGGGTGTAATGGAAAAAGGTGGTTTGGGGTGAGATAACGTGATCGGTTTCTGATCTGTCAGGGAATCTGTGAACATACGGTATTTAGTTGTGGCATATATAGAAAGGTGAGACTGCTCAGGGCGCTGAAGCGGGAACACACACATATAAAGATTTGCTAAATGTTGTCACGGTAGCTTATCCCAAGGAGCAGTCTCACCGCCGTCTTCAAAATAGTTTGTTTGTATTGTACTTGCTTTAAAGACTTTCATAAAACTATGTGCATCGTGTTTAATGAGCAGAATGAAAAGATTTGGGTGTGTCGCTGATTGTCTTCAGGCGGCGAGATGATTTAGGGGGCTTTTTTAATGAGGCATTCAATTGTGGGTGTATGACATTTAAACTTTTATTGAAGCATACAGTAAATTAGTTCTTCAAACATGTTTTTTAAAGGAGGTGGAGGGAGAAGTGTTACATTGACAAAGGGATCAGGAGAGGGAGGGGTAGACAGCGAGAGGTTGGAGAATAGGGAGGGGGCTATAGAAGACATGACAGGGCGAGGGTGTCCCGACTTCCATCTTTTATACAGAGGAATGAACATGCAGTATAAAAGACTAGGTTCGTGCAGAAGCTATCAGATAAAAGGGAGCTAGTGAGATGGACATAACTTATCTAGGCAAATTTAAAAAGAAAGTGATTTACCTGTACTGAATTATTAAAGATTCATTCCTTGTTGAAGATCGTTTATAAATAAAGGACATATTTTTTTTTAGAAAGTAAAAGTATACAGGGATATACCAAATAAGTAAACAGGGTAAGGATGTTGGGAGAAATCCGAGTAAGGAAGGAATTTAATTTCCCTTATGAAACAGAATTGGATGATGTGTTACTGGGGTTTCTGTGTTTGCCTTCCTGGATCAAAATACTGTAAATACGAATATAGGATAAGTATCTGTTGTTTAAATTTAGCATTAGTTGCATTTGATGGATATATGTCTTATTTCAACCCCATCTATTGGGGTGAGTGAGGTATGTTAATGAAGCAGATCCATAGGAGGTGTATTAAGGAAGCAGATCCATGAGAGGTGTATTAAGGAAGCAGATCCATGAGAGGTGTATTAAGGAAGCAGATCCATAGGAGGTGTATTAAGGAAGCAGATCCATGAGAGGTGTATTAAGGAAGCAGATCCATGAGAGGTGTATTAAAGAAGCAGATCCATGAGAGGTGTATTAAGGAAGCAGATCCATGGGAGGTGTATTAAGGAAGCAGATCCATGAGAGGTGTATTAAGGAAGCAGATCCATGGGAGGTGTATTAAGGAAGCAGATCCATGAGAGGTGTATTAAGGAAGCAGATCCATAGGAGGTGTATTAAGGAAGCAGATCCATGAGAGGTGTATTAAGGAAGCAGATCCATAGGAGGTGTATTAAGGAAGCAGATCCATGAGAGGTGTATTAAGGAAGCAGATCCATGGGAGGTGTATTAAGGAAGCAGATCCATGAGAGGTGTATTAAGGAAGCAGATCCATGAGAGGTGTATTAAGGAAGCAGATCCATGGGAGGTGTATTAAGGAAGCAGATCCATGAGAGGTGTATTAAGGAAGCAGATCCACAAGAGGTGTATTAAGGAAGCAGATCCATGGGAGGTGTATTAAGGAAGCAGATCCATGAGAGGTGTATTAAGGAAGCAGATCCATGAGAGGTGTATTAAGGAAGCAGATCCACGAGAGGTGTATTAAGGAAGCAGATTCATGAGAGGTGTATTAAGGAAGCAGATCCACGAGAGGTGTATTAAGGAAGCAGATCCATGGGAGGTGTATTAAGGAAGCAGATCCACGAGAGGTGTATTAAGGAAGCAGATCCATAGGAGGTGTATTAAGGAAGCAGATCCATGGGAGGTGTATTAAGGAAGCAGATCCATGAGAGGTGTATTAAGGAAGCAGATCCATGAGAGGTGTATTAAGGAAGCAGATCCATGGGAGGTGTATTAAGGAAGCAGATCCATGGGAGGTGTATTAAGGGAGCAGATCCATGGGAGGTGTATTAAGGGAGCAGATCCACGAGAGGTGTATTAAGGAAGCAGATCCATGGGAGGTGTATTAAGGAAGCAGATCCATGGGAGGTGTATTAAGGATAGGGGCAGAGTACTACGTGGGCTCAGTGGTTATAGGGACTGAGGTATTACAGCAGAGAGGATAGGGGCAGGCCACTACGTGGGGTCAGTGGTTATAGGGACTGAGGTATTACAGCAGAGGATAGGGGCAGACCACTACGTGGGGTCCGTGGTTTTTATTTGTAGTCTGTGTTTCTATAAGGGCTATAAGTCTTTTCCACTTGTTTTGAGTTTTCTGCACCTTCAGGGGATTGAATCAGATCTTCGATTGCAGATATTTAAGACCTTTTGTTTTTAATGTTTTTCATCATTGTGCTTCCATAATAATAATAATAATAATAATAATAATAATAATAGTATGTTCTTTACTCACTCCTTCTCCCCTATTCTTTTCCATAAGCTTGCAGATTGCCTGCTCGACCATCGCTATCCAGCTGTTTTGGGGTGATACTAGTCTATACTAATAAGTGTTGTATCTTTGTTTTCCTTACATCATTGCGCCCCCCTATTCTCTTCCATATACCATTGGAGGACCGTGGGGACGAGCCTCTCTGGGCTGAGCTGCAGCATTCATTATTGGGCCAGTAATGTTTTTCATTGTTGACCTTATCACGTGCGTTCGGTTAGTTTAACACACTTAGGGGGTCATGCACAAAGCAGTGATAAATGCTTTTAAGTGAGATAACTGCCTTTATAACGGGATACTGCCTGCTGTGAGATTCACAAAGCAGTGATAACACTGCAGTATCGCGCTATAATGGCATTTCTTCCTACTTAAAAGCACTTATCACTGCTTTGTGAATCTCACAGCAGGCAATATCACGCTATAAAGGCATTTATATCACTTAAAAGCACTTATCACTGCTTTATGAATCTCACAGCAGGCAATATCACGCTATAAAGGCATTTATATCACTTAAAAGCACTTATCACTGCTTTGTGAATCTCACAGCAGGCAATATCACGCTATAAAGGCATTTATATCACTTAAAAGCACTTATCACTGCTTTGTGAATCTCACAGCAGGCAATATCACGCTATAAAGGCAGTTATCTCACTTAAAAGCACTTATCACTGCTTAGTGCATAACCCCCTATATATTACTGTTGAGTCACATCGGAGCGCCCTAGCATTTTCCTATTGTCTTTAATTTAGAGCTATAATAATTTCTGTGGTAGACTATATTATCCACCATAAGATATTCATGCCTTTTCTCTGCTGCTGACTTCAGACATTTCCCTATTCTCCGGTGCCGGAGGTCTCAGAGGGCCCCTTATAACCTGCTCTCTCTCCCCACACATAGGATTGCTGTACGGTGCCATGCTGTGCCTCGGTATCTTCCTCCTCGTTGGCCTCAGTGCAGTGCACAGCCAGTTCCCCAGAGTCTGCACCACGGAAGCGTCTTTTCGGACTAAGAGTTGCTGCCCCCTCTGGAAGGACAGAAGCCCCTGTGGTTCTCGCTCAGGTCGTGGGAGATGTCAGGATCTGGTGGCTCTCAGAGGGAACAGTATCCCGCAGATTGACGATGATCGCCTGGACTGGCCACGACACTATTATGATAATGTGTGTGAGTGCTCCGGAAACTTCAGTGGCTATGACTGTGGCAGCTGCAAATACGGTTACTTCGGAGAGAAATGTGATCGGAAAAAGATTGTGATTCGGAGAGAGATCCGGGAGCTTTCCTTTCTGGAGCAAAAGCGATTCTTCAGTTACTTGGCTCTGACGAAGACCACCAAATGCAAAGACTTTGTTATCCTGAGCACTGGAGACAGACACCACAGA
Organism: Ascaphus truei; assembly: GCF_040206685.1. Taxonomy (NCBI): domain Eukaryota; kingdom Metazoa; phylum Chordata; class Amphibia; order Anura; family Ascaphidae; genus Ascaphus; species Ascaphus truei. Next base: position 96,466 of record NW_027456718.1, on the reverse strand, counting down.
GACACGTATCGCTTTGTGGATGCTTCTCTCTATGATATGTTCGCTTGGCTCCATTACTACTCCATGAAGCCAATAATGATAAACAGCACATTTGATCCTAATAAAAACTTCGCCCATCAGGGCCCTGCTTTTCCTGGGTGGCATCGCCTTCTTCTCGCCTTCTTGGAGAGACAAATTCAGCAGTTGACTGGAGATGAAGATTTTGCGATTCCATATTACGATTGGCGTGGAGAAGAGAACTGTACGATCTGTACTAATGATCTCATGGGAGAAAGTGATGCGCACGGGATCCTCAACCCATACTCCCACTTCTCCTACTGGAGGGTGAGTCCTATCAAATCAAATCTCTGTATAACTCGCATATTATGTCATTTTCTGTTCTTTGTTAACTTCCATCTGTGCCAATCGTCTTCAACAGGGTAAGTTACATATCTTAATTGTTATTTAAATGAGCTCAGTTCTTCTACTTTTCTCTCCTCTCAGCTTGTTTTTGACTTGGATATGTTGTATATCCACTTTGACTTCTTGACGGCGATCTCACTGTTGTGACCCGCTGTCCAATGTCAGCAACGGAAAAGAAGGTTCCTCTTTTGTATTAGATCAATCACGTCTCCCAGAAGACAATCTGCTCTAAACCTGAGCAAAAACAACCCCATGAGATGGATTAAACCTCACAAGGGACACACACATGCCGAGCCTAGTGATATCTCATGAAAGTCATTACAGCCATATACAGGCAGACTCTCACGCTCTCGGTGAACTCGGAAATGACTCCCAATTGTATAACTGATACATTACTTCCCATCATTCCCTTGCATGATTGTGTGGCGTGAGCTGCATATTCGCTTCTCAATGCACATGTGATTTGTATTTAATTTAGCAATGTTATTTGCCACAATATATTTTAATCTTCACTAGGAGTCATGCTAGAGTTTTCCTGGCCATTAATGGTCACTCTTCAGACTTTATTCACAGTTTCCATATAGAACATAGAAAATATTTAGGAATCAGGATATTATAACTAATACAGTAGCTGGTCTGTGGATCCATGGCTAATTGACACATGTTTTAATCAGAGAATTAGTCCTGCCCTCGCTGGTGCCAGTTTGTACCACGGGGCAGCAGCAAGATCAATTTGTTTTCATTTGCCTTGTACGGAGTGAAATGTAATATGCAGTATGAAGAAGTAACGTTGTTATAGTTGGAGGTTTGGAACTGGTTTTTGTTTCTTTCTTACATATTCATTTAACATTGCCCAGTTTTAATCCTTTACTATATTGCAATTCTTATCTTTTGCCTTCAGCAGCAAGAGGGACTAACAAGCGTTGCACTGAGAAGCAAAGTGTTAACAGGCAATGCAATACTTACAGTATGTGGGGATTATAAGAAATATCCTCGGCATTATCTGCCAATGAAATATATGTCTTTACATAACTAAGGACAAGCTGTTAATAAAACAAACCAAAATCTCTCACAATTAGAGAGTTTTACAATCTCTAGGCACAAAAGCAAACGTCCCACGGATTACCCTGCGTCTCCTCACATTACTACGGGTTACCCTGAGTCTCCTCACATTACTACGGGTTACCCTGCGTCTCCTCACATTACTACGGGTTACCCTGAGTCTCCTCACATTACTACGGGTTACCCTGCGTCTCCTCACATTACTACGGGTTACCCTGCGTCTCCTCACATTACTACGGGTTACCCTGCGTCTCCTCACATTACTACGGGTTACCCTGCGTCTCCTCACATTACTACGGGTTACCCTGCGTCTCCTCACATTACTACGGGTTACCCTGAGTCTCCTCACATTACTACGGGTTACCCTGCGTCTCCTCACATTACTACGGGTTACCCTGCGTCTCCTCACATTACTACGGGTTACCCTGCGTCTCCTCACATTACTACGGGTTACCCTGCATCTCCTCACATTACTACGAGTTACCCTGCGTCTCCTCACATTACTACGGGTTACCCTGCGTCTCCTCACATTACTACGGGTTACCCTGCGTCTCCTCACATTACTACGGGTTACCCTGCGTCTCCTCACATTACTACGGGTTACTCTGAGTCTCCTCACATTACTACGGGTTACCCTGCGTCTCCTCACATTACTACGGGTTACCCTGCGTCTCCTCACATTACTACGGGTTACCCTGCGTCTCCTCACATTACTACGGGTTACCCTGCGTCTCCTCACATTACTACGGGTTACCCTGCGTCTCCTCACATTACTACGGGTTACCCTGCGTCTCCTCACATTACTACGGGTTACCCTGCGTCTCCTCACATTACTACGGGTTACCCTGCGTCTCCTCACATTACTACGGGTTACCCTGCGTCTACTCACATTACTACGGGTTACCCTGCGTCTCCTCACATTACTACGGGTTACCCTGCGTCTCCTCACATTACTACGGGTTACCCTGCGTCTCCTCACATTACTACGGGTTACCCTGAGTCTCCTCACATTACTACGGGTTACCCTGCGTCTCCTCACATTACTACGGGGATATCTATGTGCTTCTATGGAAAGGTATTAGTGTCTTTTCTTTTTCTTCTAGACCATTTGCAGCGGCTTTAATTACCCAGATACCTACTGCCCGGCAGCTGACTCTGAGATTTGGATGGAACGGCTGCACAGGAAGCCTGGGGCCACACCATATGCCCCCAAACCCCCCACGTTCCAGGATGTGGAGGACACGCTCAAACTGAGAGACCTCGACAGGCCCCCGTTTGATGAAACCGCAATACGCAGCTTCCGTAACGCCCTGGAAGGTGATGATTAATTTATTTATTTATAGAATATTTTACCAGGAAGTAATACATTGAGAGTTACCTCTCGTTGTCACGCATGTCCTGGGCACAGAGTTATAACATGTGTTACAGACAGTAATACAGTGACAGTTACCTCTCGTTGTCACGCATGTCCTGGGCACAGAGTTATAACGTGTTACAGGCAGTAATACAGTGAGAGTTACCTCTCGCTCTCACGCATGTCCTGGGCACAGAGTTATAACGTGTTACAGGCAGTAATACAGTGAGAGTTACCTCTCGTTGTCACGCATGTCCTGGGCACAGAGTTATAACATGTGTTACAGGCAGTAATACAGTGAGCGTTACCGCTCGTTCTCACGCATGTCCTGGGCACAGAGTTATAACGTGTTACAGGCAGTAATACAGTGAGAGTTACCTCTCGTTCTCTCGCATGTCCTGGGCACAGAGTTATAACATGTGTTACAGGCAGTAATACAGTGAGAGTTACCTCTCGTTGTCACGCATGTCCTTGGCACAGAGTTATAACGTGTGTTACAGGCAGTAATAAAGTGAGAGTTACCTCTCGTTCTCACGCATGTCCTGGGCACAGAGTTATAACGTGTTACAGGCAGTAATAAAGTGAGTGTTACCTCTCGTTCTCACGCATGTCCTGGGCACAGAGTTATAACGTGTTACAGGCAGTAATACAGTGAGAGTTACCTCTCGTTCTCACGCATGTCCTGGGCACAGAGTTATAACGTGTGTTACAGGCAGTAATACAGTGAGAGTTACCCCTCGTTCTCACGCATGTCCTGGGCACAGAGTTATAACGTGTTACAGGCAGTAATTCAGTGAGAGTTACCTCTCGTTCTCACGCATGCCCTTGGCACAGAGTTATAACGTGTGTTACAGGCAGTAATACAGTGAGAGTTACCTCTCGTTCTCACGCATGTCCTGGGCACAGAGTTATAACGTGTTACAGGCAGTAATACAGTGAGAGTTACCTCTCGTTGTCACGCATGTCCTGGGCACAGAGTTATAACATGTGTTACAGGAAGTAATACAGTGAGAGTTACCTCTCGTTCTCACGCATGCCCTGGGCACAGAGTTATAACGTGTGTTACAGGCAGTAATACAGTGAGGGTTACCTCTCGTTCTCACGCATGTCCTGGGCACAGAGTTATAACGTGTTACAGGAAGTAATACAGTGAGAGTTACCTCTCGTTCTCACGCATGTCCTGGGCACAGAGTTATAACATGTGTTACAGGAAGTAATACAGTGAGAGTTACCTCTTGTTCTCACGCATGTCCTGGGCACAGAGTTATAACATGTGTTACAGGCAGTAATACAGTGAGAGTTACCTCTCGTTCTCACGCATGTCCTGGGCACAGAGTTATAACATGTGTTACAGGCAGTAATACAGTGAGAGTTACCTCTCGTTCTCACGCATGTCCTGGGCACAGAGTTATAATGTGTTACAGGCAGTAATACATTGAGAGTTACCTCTCGATTTCAAGTATGTCCTGGGCACAGAGTTATAACGTGTTACAGGAAGTAATACAGTGAGAGTTACCTCTCGTTCTCACGCATGTCCTGGGCACAGAGTTATAACATGTGTTACAGGAAGTAATACAGTGAGAGTTACCTCTCGTTCTCACGCATGTCCTGGGCACAGAGTTATAACATGTGTTACAGGAAGTAATACAGTGAGAGTTACCTCTCGTTCTCACGCATGTCCTGGGCACAGAGATATAACATGTGTTACTGGCAGTAATACAGTGAGAGTTACCTCTCGTTCTCACGCATGTCCTGGGCACAGAGTTATTACATGTGTTACAGGCAGTAATACAGTGAGAGTTACCTCTCGTTCTCACGCATGTCCTGGGCACAGAGTTATAACGTGTTACAGGCAGTAATACAGTGAGAGGTACCTCTCGTTCTCACGCATGTCCTGGGCACAGAGTTATAACGTGTGTTACAGGAAGTAATACAGTGAGAGTTACCTCTTGTTCTCACGCATGTCCTGGGCACAGAGTTATAACGTGTTACAGGCAGTAATACAGTGAGAGTTACATCTCGTTCTCACGCATGTCCTGGGCACAGAGTTATAAAGTGTTACAGGCAGTAATACAGTGAGAGTTACCTCTCGTTCTCACGCATGTCCTGGGCACAGAGTTATAACGTGTTACAGGAAGTAATACAGTGAGAGTTACCTCTCGTTCTCACGCATGTCCTGGGCACAGAGTAATAACATGTTACAGGCAGTAATACAGTGAGAGTTACCTCTCGTTCTCACGCATGTCCTGGGCACAGAGTTATAACGTGTTACAGGAAGTAATACAGTGAGAGTTACCTCTCGTTCTCACGCATGTCTGGGCACAGAGTTATAACATGTGTTACAGGCAGTAATATAGTGAGAGTTACATCTCGTTCTCACGCATGCCATGGGCACAGAGTTATAACATGTGTTACAGGCAGTAATACAGTGAGAGTTACATCTCGTTCTCACGCATGTCCTGGGCACAGAGTAATAACATGTTACAGGCAGTAATACAGTGAGAGTTACCTCTCGTTCTCACACATGGCCTGGGCACAGAGTTATAACATGTGTTACAGGCAGTAACACAGTGAGAGTTACCTCTCGTTCTCACACATGGCCTGGGCACAGAGTTATAACATGTGTTACAGGCAGTAATACATTGAGAGTTACCTCTCGTTCTCACGCATGTCCTGGGCACAGAGTTATAACGTGTTACAGGCAGTAACACAGTGAGAGTTACCTCTCGCTCTCACGCATGTCCTGGGCACAGAGTTATAACATGTGTTACAGGCAGTAATACAGTGAGAGTTACCTCTCGTTCTCACGCATGCCCTGGCACAGAGTTATAACATGTGTTACAGGAAGTAATACAGTGAGAGTTACCTCTCGTTCTCACGCATGTCCTGGGCACAGAGTTATAACGTGTTACAGGCAGTAATACAGTGAGAGTTACATCTCGTTCTCACGCATGTCCTGGGCACAGAGTTATAACGTGTTACAGGCAGTAATACAGTGAGAGTTACCTCTCGTTCTCACGCATGTCCTGGGCACAGAGTTATAACGTGTGTTACAGGCAGTAATACAGTGAGAGTTACCTCTCGTTCTCATGCATGTCCTGGGCACAGAGTTATAACGTGTTACAGGCAGTAATACAGTGAGAGTTACCGCTCGTTCTCACGCATGTCCTGGGCACAGAGGTATAACGTGTTACAGGCAGTAATACAGTGAGAGTTACCTCTCGTTCTCACGCATGTCCTGGGCACAGAGTTATAACGTGTTACAGGCAGTAATACAGTAAGAGTTACGTCTCGCTCTCACGCATGTCCTGGGCACAGAGTTATAACGTGTTACAGGCAGTAATACAGTGAGAGTTACCTCTCGTTCTCACGCATGTCCTGGGCACAGAGTTATAACGTGTGTTACAGGCAGTAATACAGTGAGAGTTACCTCTCGTTCTCACGCATGTCCTGGGCACAGAGTTATAACGTGTGTTACAGGCAGTAATACAGTGAGAGTTACCTCTCGTTCTCACGCATGTCCTGGGCACAGAGTTATAACGTGTTACAGGCAGTAATACAGTGAGAGTTACCTCTCGTTCTCACGCATGTCCTGGGCACAGAGTTATAACGTGTTACAGGCAGTAATACAGTGAGAGTTACCTCTCGCTCTCACGCATGTCCTGGGCACAGAGTTATAACGTGTGTTACAGGCAGTAATACAGTGAGAGTTACCGCTCGTTCTCACGCATATCCTGGGCACAGAGTTATAACGTGTTACAGGCAGTAATACAGTGAGAGTTACCTCTCGTTCTCACGCATATCCTGGGCACAGAGATGCTGCTGAGATGTTAAAGTTCTTGTCCAGGCATTTTCAGTATAGATGTTACTATGTACAGTATTAGATGTGTAAATAGAAAGGAGTATTGTGGTTGTTACTGTTATATATCTGTAGATTATCTTTTTCAAATTGCATTGAATCTGCCAGATCCAAAAATATGAATTATCTTATGCTGTACATATCCACCGACAATCTTGCTTGATTATTCTGACATAACAAATGGTAATATTTGCCATTTATGCCCTGTGGCAAATGGGTTAATTTCTATGGGATTTTATACATGTCAGAGTAAGTTTGCCCAATCTGAGTTTCCATTTACTGTCTGCCAAGTACAAATTACACAGTGATGTAGAAGATATACACATACATTTTACTTGTATCTTTGTTTGTATATCTTTATTTATATACTGTAGCTCCCACAGTGTACTCGGCGCTTGACAAAAGAGTCAATACAGCACAGGGAATTATAATACACAATCTGCAGAAAATAAAATTCACCCATAGGAAAGGAAATCCCTGCCCCGGAGAGCTTGCAATCTAAGTGGTATGTTGGGAGAGTTACAGAGACAGCAGGGAATAAGTGCAGTAGATGGCAGTAATTAGCCACAATGGTCGGTAGCCGTGACTGCGGGTTTGGGACAGCAGCTATGTTTCTAGGTTATTGAAAAGCTTCATTAAAGAGGCGAGTTTTAAGGTTTGTTTTAATGCTGTTGATGCCACAAAGGATGTTCTTGGAAGTTAGCAGGTAACGGACCTTAGTGCCCAGAATTATATCCTGGAACTGGAATTTGCTGTATACACTGCCTAGTTTGTGGGTGTCTAGTTACAGTATGTGTCCATGTTTGTGGTTGTCAGATGGACACCCCTAGGCACATATCCCTCTTAGGCTTTATCAGCACTCATCATATGTATCGGACATCCTATTAACATCTAGACATTGATAGACTTTATCAATAAGTGGATTACAGAGACACGTCTGATTTTGAGCACCACTATACTTACCACACATCTGGAAAATAATAAATGCTTAAAGAAGATGAAGCAGTGACTTATGATTGGGAAGAAGCAAATCCTTGCACTGAAACATGATGATAGATCAACAATAAAAGACTGTGAACTTATCATAAAGAGAGTTGAAGACTTCTACATGAGATTGTACGAGAACACAGATAACTCACCATAATCCAGCAGAGGAAGAGCAAGAAGAACCCACCAATGTGTCAAAAGCAATAAAATCCATGAAGAATGGGAAGGCTCCCGGGAAAGATGCTATTACAACTGAAATCTTGAGAGAAGTTGGGGAAGTAGTAGAGGAAATCCTTGCAAAACTCTTTACTTGCTGCTGGAAGAACAGGAAAATTCCAGAACAATGCAGCAATGCCAAAGTTACCCTCATCCACAAGAAAGGAGACAAAGACGAACTCAACAGCTACTGTACACACTATTTCCAACCACACAACACAACAGCTACTGTACACACTATTTCCAACCACACAACACAACAGCTACTGTACACACTATTTCCAACCACACAACACAACAGCTACTGTACACACTATTTCCAACCACACAACACAACAGCTACTGTACACACTATTTCCAATCACACAACACAACAGCTACTGTACACACTATTTCCAACCACACAACACAACAGCTACTGTACACACTATTTCCAACCACACAACACAACAGCTACTGTACACACTATTTCCAACCACACAACACAACAGCTACTGTACACACTATTTCCAACCACACAACACAACAGCTACTGTACACACTATTTCCAACCACACAACACAACAGCTACTGTACACACTATTTCCAACCACACAACACAACAGCTACTGTACACACTATTTCCAACCACACAACACAACAGCTACTGTACACACTATTCCCAACCACACAACATTTTTAGAAAGATACTCATTTATCGGCTGCCACAGACTTCGCCTACAGAACAAGTGGGATTTTACAGTGGATACTAATCAATGGACCACATCCAAGTCGTACAAGAAGTGATTTGCCGCAGCAATGGATACGCTCTACCACTCAGTTTAGGATTCGTAGCTTACGAAAAATCCTTTGATTGTGTCTATACCATATCTACACACTATATACACACATAGTGAATGTATGTGTGTGTGTGTGTGTGTATGTATATATATATTTAATATACTGTGTGTATGTGTGTGCTGTATGAGCGGGGCCCTGCTGTATATATAATATACTGTATATTCTAGGGAAGGGGGAAGAGAAAGGGAACCCTCGCATCTGCCTCAAATATATATGTGATGTATACAACGGTGCAATAAGGGGAGAGAGAGAACAACATTAATACTAGGAAACAAAAGCACCCTTTTTGACAGCACTCGTTGTATGTGATAGTGTAAAGATGAATGATTTAAAATGTAATCTTTTAATTCAACCGATTAAAATAATTGTCAAAACATTAGAACCAAAAATCCAACTGACATTGGTGACAAAACACAAAAAACAGACAACATTAATTAGTCCTTCAACTGCAAACTAGGTGGTTGATCAAAATCTAACCAGACTGACTAATGGCAGAGAAGAAACTCATGTATGAGAGTGAACCTCCTAGTGCAGCAATAAGAAAATTTAAAAAGCCTGTGTAAATAAAACAGGTAACATGGGACTGATCTTACACATGTATATACCTCTTGAAGATACTGGGTATATAGCAGATGGATGTTGACTCACTGCCTAAGTGATGACAATAGTGTATATTCGACACAAGAGCTCACAAAGTGTGATAACTGGCAGTATATTCGTTGCTTTATATTGCACATTTTATTAAGGGGCTATAACTGGATACGGACTAGATCCGTGCCCCAGAGCCAGTTATCACACTTTGTGAGCTCTTGTGTCGAATATACACTATTGTCATCACTTAGGCAGTGAGTCAACATCCATCTGCTATATACCCAGTATCTTCAAGAGGTATATACATGTGTAAGATCAGTCCCATGTTACCTGTTTTATTTACACAGGCTTTTTAAATTTTCTTATTGCTGCACTAGGAGGTTTACTCTCATATATGGGTTTCTTCTCTGCCATTAGTCAGTCTGGTTAGATTTTGATCAACCACCTAGTTTGCAGTTGAAGGACTAATTAATGTTGTCTGTTTTTTGTGTTTTGTCACCAATGTCAGTTGGATTTTTGGTTCTAATGTTTTGACAATTATTTTAATCGGTTGAATTAAAAGATTACATTTTAAATCATTCATCTTTACACTATCACATACAACGAGTGCTGTCAAAAAGGGTGCTTTTGTTTCCTAGTATTAATATATAATATACTGTATGTGTGTGTGTGTGTGTGTGTGTGTGTGTGTGTGTGTGTATATCTATATATAATATACAGTGTGTGTGTGTGTGTATGTAAATATATATATTTAATATACTGTGTGTGAATGTGTGTGCTGTATGAGTGGGGCCCTGCTGTATATATAATATACTGTATGTGTGTGTGTGTGTGTATATCTATGTATAATATACAGTGTGTGTGTGTGTGTGTGTCAGTGTGTATGTGTATATATATGTAGCCCTTGTTCCCCCATACCCGGGAAGGCACTACCAATGCTGCTATTACCTATTGGCAACCAAGAGCCCTGAGCCTCCGCCACTGGGAGCCTAGGTGATTTTAATTTGTCTTGATGCAGTGCCTCCACCTGTAAGGATTCCCAATGCAGTGGGATAGGCCCCTTACAGGAACAATAATAATGATAATAATAATGATACACACACAGACAGGTATATAACAGCAACATTCACTAAATGCAGACCCCTGTGCCCTGTACCCCACAGTCATGTAGGCCCCAACCTGATGCCACCAGTGAGTGTCCCAAAATTACATTGGGTGACAGGCACCAATTTCCTGATGTCCCTTTTCCCAATGTCAAGGCCAAGCCAAAGGGTTGCAGATAGCGCTATCCTGTGACGTGTTGGTGAACTTAGTTTGGTACCTGCCCGGGGCTCCAGCACCCGGGTGATGCAGAAGAACAAAGATGAATATATAAATAAAGACACACACACACACATATTGTGTGAATTAAGAGTGAGGTGATAATTGTGTCCAGATGATCCTGAAATCTGCTCTTTCCTTCTTTGCAGGATTCTTGTCACCAACAGATGGGGTGACCTTAAAAAGGAGCATGCATAACTTAGTGCACATATTCCTGGGGGGAACCATGTCTCAGATCCCGATATCCAGCAACGACCCGATCTTTCTCCTGCACCATAGCTTCATCGACAAGTGAGTTTCAGAATAACTGGGAGCGTAGGCGGGCTCTGCATATTTGTCACATGGGTCATCTTGACCGGGAATGAAAATGAAAGAAGAGGGGGGCTCACTATTTGTAGAATAGCTTCCACAGGTGCAGAATTCTTCCAGAACGATGCAGCAGCTGCTAATGAAGATATACACCAGCACTCACAAAGAGCTTAACGAAAGTGGGTGTTCATTAAGGAGCAACTTTTCGGTCACATATTCGGGTATTGGGAAAGGTCTTGGCATGTGACTGAAGCATCAATATTTAATAAACAACCACACGAGTGCCAGTATCCCAGTGACCCGGGCCAGTATCTTCACAAATCTGTGGGCAGCCAGAGCAGAGTTTAGGAATAATCACTGTATTGGATCCATTTGGTTTACAGAATATTGACTTATTTGAACTAAATCAAAGTCTGGCATGGGATTCACTGAGAAAATGGAAGATTTCTTCAACTCTGCACCTGTGGGCAGGGGATACAGGGAAGAGAAGCTGATAGGATGGTAGGAGAGACACCCTAAAATGAGTGAAAGATGGAAGGATCTGGTGAATGGGATCCTATGTGAAGTAGGGGGTTATCCATAAGGTATCAGGACACCAATTCACTTCATTGGGGCTGCACAGATTGTACAACATAGCAGCTCTGTGAATTAAACCCTTCCCTTTAATTAAGGATACTCGTGCAATAGACTGATTACTTGTAAACAAATAAACCACTAGATCTACTCCTCTTTTACAAGATAAGAGTTAATAGCGTGAGAGTTAATAGCGTGAGTGTGCACAAAATTCTGAGCATAGTCTGAAACCTATAACCAGGCAGACACTTTGTCTGAATCATTTTATAATATTTTGCATTTGAAAAGTTTTTGCAATGACTCACCAGTAGACACAAATGACCATGGTAATTAGACAAGCTTTTTCAATATCTTAATGAATGTATATTATCTCTCAGTGTTATCTAACAAACAAATAGATACTCCATCTGTCAAACTGAGACTGGACGCATGTTTTTGTCTCTTGACCACTGATGCACAATCCAGTCCTGAGATGTATGCGTACACACACATATAGAGACCCATAAAAGACTATTTACTGAAGCACTACAGTAAGATGAGGAATAGGTCACCTGGCCATATACAGTATACAGCACAAACAGTGTTAGCATTTTAACACTAGATATAACTACAGAAAATACTCATAAACCTTAATAAACACAGATAGAAAATTGTCCTGGGTTAGAGAAGTTTATTGAAACACTTTTCAAAATTCACATGTAAATAGAATACTTTCTTTAAAATATATATTTTGATAAATAGACCTTTTTGTGTACATTTTAATATCATGCTTTATTAAAAGTTACGTTTTATTAGGTAAAACAAACATAATACAAAACTAATAAGGAACTTGTATGTGCAGTACACTCATGCTGGGAATTCTTGCCTGCATGGGAACCTTGTACTGATGTGTCTCTCATAATAACAGGGTTAGCTATGAATATCTGTATAAACTCCCCCTGCTCTGCAGCTGCACAAATCCAGCAGCATGCTACTGCAGGTTAAACTAGCATAGGCACATTAGCTTAGTGACATGAAATCATGCCGTGGCAGAGACATGACGGGGGACATTGGAACATCAGTGTGAGGTACAGTAGGAAGAGATGTACAAGTCCTGGGCTAGAGAGCATACAGCAGCAAGGGGATTAGGTTGGGAAGCATTGCAAAGGCAAAGCAGGTTATTCATAGCAGGTGAAGGAGAATGCAACCTAAATAAAGTATGCACCGTACCCGTGAGAGGGAGGGCAGTTTGCTAGGGTGGAGAGCATATGTATAGTTAGGATGTAGAGAACTGAAGGCCATGTCGATTTAAGAGAGGACTGTAGGTGGTTTTTGAGGAGACGTTTAGAGGGTTTTTATAACATTGTCATCTGTCTTCTCTAGGATATTTGAGGCATGGTTGGCCAGATATAATGGATCACCAAACTCATATCCTGAAAACAACGAGGTGGGACAAGGTCCAAATGACTGTGCCACTCCGTTCTTCCCATGCCAGAGGAACAAAGATCTGATCCGCAAGTCAACAGAGTTTGGATACCGATATTCATCATATCATAACAAAAAGCCGCAGCAGTAGCAGAGATACCACCAGTCAAAGCTTGGATGCCAAAGTCAGATCAGTCCAGGCTTTAGCAGACAGGAGGAGGAGGAGCAACATTAACTGCTTGGCTGCCGGAGGAGACGGCTGTGCTTCTTCCAAGCAACCCCAAATCCGTGGACCACTGGGGAATCCCGTTCCCTTCAGTATCAAAGTGTGAAATACCCGCAGAAACTAAACCTGTTTCTTACGTCCAATGTTCCGAGCCCAATGTTCCGAGCCCAATGTTCCGAGCCCAATGTTCCGAGCCCAATGTTCCGAGCCCAATGTTCCGAGCCCAATGTTCCGAGCCCAATGTTCCGAGCCCTGCTTCTTCCCACTGCAAAGGCATCTTTCTTCTGACTTTTCCATGTAACCTGTCCACTCTGACTGTATCACACCTACAGCATTCAACTGCCCCACTTTGATTGTAAGCTTTTCTGACTAGTAAACCGTACATTATGTAACTTTAAGAAACATTTTATAGTTAGCTTCCTGTGTGGTTTCATCATGTTTGTTTAATCTTTATATCCAATTAAATTCTGTGTACAATCACAGTCTCCCATATGCAGTCTGACAATAGAAGAGAATTCAAATGAAAAGATGGACAATGTGGTTTCTCTGTTTACATTTTAAACAAATAAAGTTAAAATCAGTTTTTTGTCATTTATTCTGGGAGTTTCTGCAGAGTCTGTCACCAAAACAAACACGGCACCTAGTTCTGAAATCTTCATTTCCCACCACAGGCGAGAACCATAACACAGAGACAGATCAGAGATAATAACCACTGACTGTGTCTCTCCCCACAGGCGAGCACCGTAACACAGAGACAGATCAGCGATAATAACCACTGACTTTGTCTCTCCCCACAGGCGAGCACAGTAACACAGAGACAGATCAGCGATAATAACCACTGACTGTGTCTCTCCCCACAGGCGAGCACCGTAACACAGAGACAGATCAGCGATAATAACCACTGACTGTGTCTCTCCCCACAGGCGAGCACCGTAACACAGAGACAGATCAGCGATAATAACCACTGACTGTGTCTCTCCCCACAGGCGAGCACCGTAACACAGAGACAGATCAGCGATAATAACCACTGACTGTGTCTCACCCCACAGGCGAGCACCGTAACACAGAGACAGATCAGCGATAATAACCACTGACTGTGTCTCTCCCCACAGGCGAGCACCGTAACACAGAGACAGATCAGCGATAATAACCACTGACTGTGTCTCTCCCCACAGGCGAGCACCGTAACACAGAGACAGATCAGCGATAATAACCACTGACTGTGTCTCTCCCCACAGGCGAGCACCGTAACACAGAGACAGATCAGCGATAATAACCACTGACTGTGTCTCTCCCCACAGGCGAGCACCGTAACACAGAGACAGATCAGCGATAATAACCACTGACTGTGTCTCTCCCCACAGGCGAGCACCGTAACACAGAGACAGATCAGCGATAATAACCACTGACTGTGTCTCTCCCCACAGGCGAGCACCGTAACACAGAGACAGATCAGCGATAATAACCACTGACTGTGTCTCTCCCCACAGGCGAGCACCGTAACACAGAGACAGATCAGCGATAATAACCACTGACTGTGTCTCTCCCCACAGGCGAGCACCGTAACACAGAGACAGATCAGCGATAATAACCACTGACTGTGTCTCTCCCCACAGGCGAGCACCGTAACACAGAGACAGATCAGCGATAATAACCACTGACTGTGTCTCTCCCCACAGGCGAGCACCGTAACACAGAGACAGATCAGCGATAATAACCACTGACTGTGTCTCTCCCCACAGGCGAGCACCGTAACACAGAGACAGATCAGCGATAATAACCACTGACTGTGTCTCTCCCCACAGGCGAGCACCGTAACACAGAGACAGATCAGCGATAATAACCACTGACTGTGTCTCTCCCCACAGGCGAGCACCGTAACACAGAGACAGATCAGCGATAATAACCACTGACTGTGTCTCTCCCCACAGGCGAGCACCGTAACACAGAGACAGATCAGCGATAATAACCACTGACTGTGTCTCTCCCCACAGGCGAGCACCGTAACACAGAGACAGATCAGCGATAATAACCACTGACTGTGTCTCTCCCCACAGGCGAGCACCGTAACACAGAGACAGATCAGCGATAATAACCACTGACTGTGTCTCTCCCCACAGGCGAGCACCGTAACACAGAGACAGATCAGCGATAATAACCACTGACTGTGTCTCTCCCCACAGGCGAGCACCGTAACACAGAGACAGATCAGCGATAATAACCACTGACTGTGTCTCTCCCCACAGGCGAGCACCGTAACACAGAGACAGATCAGCGATAATAACCACTGACTGTGTCTCTCCCCACAGGCGAGCATCGTAACACAGAGACAGATCAGCGATAATAACCACTGACTGTGTCTCTCCCCACAGGCGAGCACCGTAACACAGAGACAGATCAGCGATAATAACCACTGACTGTGTCTCTCCCCACAGGCGAGCACCGTAACACAGAGACAGATCAGCGATAATAACCACTGACTGTGTCTCTCCCCACAGGAGAACACCGTAACACAGAGACAGATCAGCGATAATAACCACTGACTGTGCCTCTCCCCACAGGCGAGCACCGTAACACAGAGACAGATCAGCGATAATAACCACTGACTGTGTCTCTCCCCACAGGCGAGCACCGTAACACAGAGACAGATCAGCGATAATAACCACTGACTGTGTCTCTCCCCACAGGCGAGCACCGTAACACAGAGACAGATCAGCGATAATAACCACTGACTGTGTCTCTCCCCACAGGCGAGCACCGTAACACAGAGACAGATCAGCGATAATAACCACTGACTGTGTCTCTCCCCACAGGCGAGCACCGTAACACAGAGACAGATCAGCGATAATAACCACTGACTGTGTCTCTCCCCACAGGCGAGCACCGTAACACAGAGACAGATCAGCGATAATAACCACTGACTGTGTCTCTCCCCACAGGCGAGCACCGTAACACAGAGACAGATCAGCGATAATAACCACTGACTGTGTCTCTCCCCACAGGCGAGCACCGTAACACAGAGACAGATCAGCGATAATAACCACTGACTGTGTCTCTCCCCACAGGCGAGCACCGTAACACAGAGACAGATCAGCGATAATAACCACTGACTGTGTCTCTCCCCACAGGAGAACACCGTAACACAGAGACAGATCAGCGATAATAACCACTGACTGTGCCTCTCCCCACAGGCGAGCACCGTAACACAGAGACAGATCAGCGATAATAACCACTGACTGTGTCTCTCCCCACAGGCGAGCACCGTAACACAGAGACAGATCAGCGATAATAACCACTGACTGTGTCTCTCCCCACAGGCGAGCACCGTTACACAGAGACAGATCAGCGATAATAACCACTGACTGTGTCTCTCCCCACAGGCGAGCACCGTAACACAGAGACAGATCAGCGATAATAACCACTGACTGTGTCTCTCCCCACAGGCGAGCACCGTAACACAGAGACAGATCAGCGATAATAACCACTGACTGTGCCTCTCCCCACAGGCGAGCACCGTAACACAGAGACAGATCAGCGATAATAACCACTGACTGTGCCTCTCCCCACAGGCGAGCACCGTTACACAGAGACAGATCAGCGATAATAACCACTGACTGTGTCTCTCCCCACAGGCGAGCACCGTAACACAGAGACAGATCAGCGATAATAACCACTGACTGTGTCTCTCCCCACAGGCGAGCACCGTAACACAGAGACAGATCAGCGATAATAACCACTGACTGTTTCTCTCCCCACAGGCGAGCACCGTAACACAGAGACAGATCAGCGATAATAACCACTGACTGTGTCTCTCCCCACAGGCGAGCACAGTAACACAGAGACAGATCAGCGATAATAACCACTGGCTGTGTCTCTCCCCACAGGCGAGCACCGTAACACAGAGACAGATCAGCGATAATAACCACTGACTGTGTCTCTCCCCACAGGCGAGCACCGTAACACAGAGACAGATCAGCGATAATAACCACTGACTGTGTCTCTCCCCACAGGCGAGCACCGTAACACAGAGACAGATCAGCGATAATAACCACTGACTGTGTCTCTCCCCACAGGCGAGCACCGTAACACAGAGACAGATCAGCGATAATAACCACTGACTGTGTCTCTCCCCACAGGCGAGCACCGTAACACAGAGACAGATCAGCGATAATAACCACTGACTGTGTCTCTCCCCACAGGCGAGCACCGTAACACAGAGACAGATCAGCGATAATAACCACTGACTGTTTCTCTCCCCACAGGCGAGCACCGTAACACAGAGACAGATCAGCGATAATAACCACTGACTGTGTCTCTCCCCACAGGCGAGCACCGTAACACAGAGACAGATCAGCGATAATAACCACTGACTGTGTCTCTCCCCACAGGCGAGCACCGTAACACAGAGACAGATCAGCGATAATAACCACTGACTGTGTCTCTCCCCACAGGCGAGCACCGTAACACAGAGACAGATCAGCGATAATAACCACTGACTGTGTCTCTCCCCACAGGCGAGCACCGTAACACAGAGACAGATCAGCGATAATAACCACTGACTGTGCCTCTCCCCACAGGCGAGCACCGTAACACAGAGACAGATCAGCGATAATAACCACTGACTGTGTCTCTCCCCACAGGCGAGCACCGTAACACAGAGACAGATCAGCGATAATAACCACTGACTTTGTCTCTCCCCACAGGCGAGCACCGTAACACAGAGACAGATCAGCGATAATAACCACCTACTGTGTCTCTCCCCACAGGCGAGCACCGTAACACAGAGACAGATCAGCGATAATAACCACTGACTGTGTCTCTCCCCACAGGAGAACACCGTAACACAGAGACAGATCAGCGATAATAACCACTGACTGTGCCTCTCCCCACAGGCGAGCACCGTAACACAGAGACAGATCAGCGATAATAACCACTGACTGTGTCTCTCCCCACAGGCGAGCACCGTAACACAGAGACAGATCAGCGATAATAACCACTGACTGTGTCTCTCCCCACAGGCGAGCACCGTAACACAGAGACAGATCAGCGATAATAACCATTGACTGTGTCTCTCCCCACAGGCGAGCACCGTAACACAGAGACAGATCAGCGATAATAACCACTGGCTGTGTCTCTCCCCACAGGCGAGCACCGTAACACAGAGACAGATCAGCGATAATAACCACTGACTGTGTCTCTCCCCACAGGCGAGCACCGTAACACAGAGACAGATCAGCGATAATAACCACTGACTGTGTCTCTCCCCACAGGCGAGCACCGTAACACAGAGACAGATCAGCGATAATAACCACTGACTGTGTCTCTCCCCACAGGCGAGCACCGTTACACAGAGACAGATCAGCGATAATAACCACTGACTGTGTCTCTCCCCACAGGCGAGCACCGTAACACAGAGACAGATCAGCGATAATAACCACTGACTGTGTCTCTCCCCACAGGCGAGCACCGTAACACAGAGACAGATCAGCGATAATAACCACTGACTGTGCCTCTCCCCACAGGCGAGCACCGTAACACAGAGACAGATCAGCGATAATAACCACTGACTGTGTCTCTCCCCACAGGCGAGCACCGTAACACAGAGACAGATCAGCGATAATAACCACTGACTGTGTCTCTCCCCACAGGCGAGCACCGTAACACAGAGACAGATCAGCGATAATAACCACTGACTGTGTCTCTCCCCACAGGCGAGCACCGTAACACAGAGACAGATCAGCGATAATAACCACTGACTGTGTCTCTCCCCACAGGCGAGCACCGTAACACAGAGACAGATCAGCGATAATAACCACTGACTGTGTCTCTCCCCACAGGCGAGCACCGTAACACAGAGACAGATCAGCGATAATAACCACTGACTGTGTCTCTCCCCACAGGCGAGCACCGTAACACAGAGACAGATCAGCGATAATAACCACTGACTGTGTCTCTCCCCACAGGCGAGCACCGTAACACAGAGACAGATCAGCGATAATAACCACTGACTGTGTCTCTCCCCACAGGCGAGCACCGTAACACAGAGACAGATCAGCGATAATAACCACTGACTGTGTCTCTCCCCACAGGCGAGCACCGTAACACAGAGACAGATCAGCGATAATAACCACTGACTGTGTCTCTCCCCACAGGCGAGCACCGTAACACAGAGACAGATCAGCGATAATAACCACTGACTGTGTCTCTCCCCACAGGCGAGCACCGTAACACAGAGACAGATCAGCGATAATAACCACTGACTGTGTCTCTCCCCACAGGCGAGCACCGTAACACAGAGACAGATCAGCGATAATAACCACTGACTGTGTCTCTCCCCACAGGCGAGCACCGTAACACAGAGACAGATCAGCGATAATAACCACTGACTGTGTCTCTCCCCACAGGCGAGCACCGTAACACAGAGACAGATCAGCGATAATAACCACTGACTGTGTCTCTCCCCACAGGCGAGCACCGTAACACAGAGACAGATCAGCGATAATAACCACTGACTGTGTCTCTCCCCACAGGCGAGCACCGTAACACAGAGACAGATCAGCGATAATAACCACTGACTGTGTCTCTCCCCACAGGCGAGCACCGTAACACAGAGACAGATCAGCGATAATAACCACTGACTGTGTCTCTCCCCACAGGCGAGCACCGTAACACAGAGACAGATCAGCGATAATAACCACTGACTGTGTCTCTCCCCACAGGCGAGCACCGTAACACAGAGACAGATCAGCGATAATAACCACTGACTGTGTCTCTCCCCACAGGCGAGCACCGTAACACAGAGACAGATCAGCGATAATAACCACTGACTGTGTCTCTCCCCACAGGCGAGCACCGTAACACAGAGACAGATCAGCGATAATAACCACTGACTGTGTCTCTCCCCACAGGCGAGCACCGTAACACAGAGACAGATCAGCGATAATAACCACTGACTGTGTCTCTCCCCACAGGCGAGCACCGTAACACAGAGACAGATCAGCGATAATAACCACTGACTGTGTCTCTCCCCACAGGCGAGCACCGTAACACAGAGACAGATCAGCGATAATAACCACTGACTGTGTCTCTCCCCACAGGCGAGCACCGTAACACAGAGCAGAGACAGATCAGCGATAATAACCACTGACTGTGTCTCTCCCCACAGGCGAGCACCGTAACACAGAGACAGATCAGCGATAATAACCCTCTGACTGTGTCTCTCCCCACAGGCGAGCACCGTAACACAGAGACAGATCAGCGATAATAACCACTGACTGTGTCTCTCCCCACAGGCGAGCACCGTAACACAGAGACAGATCAGCGATAATAACCACTGACTGTGTCTCTCCCACAGGCGAGCACCGTAACACAGAGACAGATCAGCGATAATAACCACTGACTGTGTCTCTCCCCACAGGCGAGCACCGTAACACAGAGACAGATCAGCGATAATAACCACTGACTGTGTCTCTCCCCACAGGCGAGCACCGTAACACAGAGACAGATCAGCGATAATAACCACTGACTGTGTCTCTCCCCACAGGCGAGCACCGTAACACAGAGACAGATCAGCGATAATAACCACTGACTGTGTCTCTCCCCACAGGCGAGCACCGTAACACAGAGACAGATCAGCGATAATAACCACTGACTGTGTCTCTCCCCACAGGCGAGCACCGTAACACAGAGACAGATCAGCGATAATAACCACTGACTGTGTCTCTCCCCACAGGCGAGCACCGTAACACAGAGACAGATCAGCGATAATAACCACTGACTGTGTCTCTCCCCACAGGCGAGCACCGTAACACAGAGACAGATCAGCGATAATAACCACTGACTGTGTCTCTCCCACAGGCGAGCACCGTAACACAGAGACAGATCAGCGATAATAACCACTGACTGTGTCTCTCCCCACAGGCGAGCACCGTAACACAGAGACAGATCAGCGATAATAACCACTGACTGTGTCTCTCCCCACAGGCGAGCACCGTAACACAGAGACAGATCAGCGATAATAACCACTGACTGTGTCTCTCCCCACAGGCGAGCACCGTAACACAGAGACAGATCAGCGATAATAACCACTGACTGTGTCTCTCCCCACAGGCGAGCACCGTAACACAGAGACAGATCAGCGATAATAACCACTGACTGTGTCTCTCCCCACAGGCGAGCACCGTAACACAGAGACAGATCAGCGATAATAACCACTGACTGTGTCTCTCCCCACAGGCGAGCACCGTAACACAGAGACAGATCAGCGATAATAACCACTGACTGTGTCTCTCCCCACAGGCGAGCACCGTAACACAGAGACAGATCAGCGATAATAACCACTGACTGTGTCTCTCCCCACAGGCGAGCACCGTAACACAGAGACAGATCAGCGATAATAACCACTGACTGTGTCTCTCCCCACAGGCGAGCACCGTAACACAGAGACAGATCAGCGATAATAACCACTGACTGTGTCTCTCCCCACAGGCGAGCACCGTAACACAGAGACAGATCAGCGATAATAACCACTGACTGTGTCTCTCCCCACAGGCGAGCACCGTAACACAGAGACAGATCAGCGATAATAACCACTGACTGTGTCTCTCCCCACAGGCGAGCACCGTAACACAGAGACAGATCAGCGATAATAACCACTGACTGTGTCTCTCCCCACAGGCGAGCACCGTAACACAGAGACAGATCAGCGATAATAACCACTGACTGTGTCTCTCCCCACAGGCGAGCACCGTAACACAGAGACAGATCAGCGATAATAACCACTGACTGTGTCTCTCCCCACAGGCGAGCACCGTAACACAGAGACAGATCAGCGATAATAACCACTGACTGTGTCTCTCCCCACAGGCGAGCACCGTAACACAGAGACAGATCAGCGATAATAACCACTGACTGTGTCTCTCCCCACAGGCGAGCACCGTAACACAGAGACAGATCAGCGATAATAACCACTGACTGTGTCTCTCCCCACAGGCGAGCACCGTAACACAGAGACAGATCAGCGATAATAACCACTGACTGTGTCTCTCCCCACAGGCGAGCACCGTAACACAGAGACAGATCAGCGATAATAACCACTGACTGTGTCTCTCCCCACAGGCGAGCACCGTAACACAGAGACAGATCAGCGATAATAACCACTGACTGTGTCTCTCCCCACAGGCGAGCACCGTAACACAGAGACAGATCAGCGATAATAACCACTGACTGTGTCTCTCCCCACAGGCGAGCACCGTAACACAGAGACAGATCAGCGATAATAACCACTGACTGTGCCTCTCCCCACAGGCGAGCACCGTAACACAGAGACAGATCAGCGATAATAACCACTGACTGTGTCTCTCCCCACAGGCGAGCACCGTAACACAGAGACAGATCAGCGATAATAACCACTGACTGTGTCTCTCCCCACAGGCGAGCACCGTAACACAGAGACAGATCAGCGATAATAACCACTGACTGTGTCTCTCCCCACAGGCGAGCACCGTAACACAGAGACAGATCAGCGATAATAACCACTGACTGTGTCTCTCCCCACAGGCGAGCACCGTAACACAGAGACAGATCAGCGATAATAACCACTGACTGTGTCTCTCCCCACAGGCGAGCACCGTAACACAGAGACAGATCAGCGATAATAACCACTGACTGTGCCTCTCCCCACAGGCGAGCACCGTAACACAGAGACAGATCAGCGATAATAACCACTGACTGTGTCTCTCCCCACAGGCGAGCACCGTAACACAGAGACAGATCAGCGATAATAACCACTGACTGTGTCTCTCCCCACAGGCGAGCACCGTAACACAGAGACAGATCAGCGATAATAACCACTGACTGTGTCTCTCCCCACAGGCGAGCACCGTAACACAGAGACAGATCAGCGATAATAACCACTGACTGTGTCTCTCCCCACAGGCGAGCACCGTAACACAGAGACAGATCAGCGATAATAACCACTACTGTGTCTCTCCCCACAGGCGAGCACCGTAACACAGAGACAGATCAGCGATAATAACCACTGACTGTGTCTCTCCCCACAGGCGAGCACCGTAACACAGAGACAGATCAGCGATAATAACCACTGACTGTGTCTCTCCCCACAGGCGAGCACCGTAACACAGAGACAGATCAGCGATAATAACCACTGACTGTGTCTCTCCCCACAGGCGAGCACCGTAACACAGAGACAGATCAGCGATAATAACCACTGACTGTGTCTCTCCCCACAGGCGAGCACCGTAACACAGAGACAGATCAGCGATAATAACCACTGACTGTGTCTCTCCCCACAGGCGAGCACCGTAACACAGAGACAGATCAGCGATAATAACCACTGACTGTGTCTCTCCCACAGGCGAGCACCGTAACACAGAGACAGATCAGCGATAATAACCACTGACTGTGTCTCTCCCCACAGGCGAGCACCGTAACACAGAGACAGATCAGCGATAATAACCACTGACTGTGTCTCTCCCCACAGGCGAGCACCGTAACACAGAGACAGATCAGCGATAATAACCACTGACTGTGTCTCTCCCCACAGGCGAGCACCGTAACACAGAGACAGATCAGCGATAATAACCACTGACTGTGTCTCTCCCCACAGGCGAGCACCGTAACACAGAGACAGATCAGCGATAATAACCACTGACTGTGTCTCTCCCCACAGGCGAGCACCGTAACACAGAGACAGATCAGCGATAATAACCACTGACTGTGTCTCTCCCCACAGGCGAGCACCGTAACACAGAGACAGATCAGCGATAATAACCACTGACTGTGTCTCTCCCCACAGGCGAGCACCGTAACACAGAGACAGATCAGCGATAATAACCACTGACTGTGTCTCTCCCCACAGGCGAGCACCGTAACACAGAGACAGGATCAGCGATAATAACCACTGACTGTGCCTCTCCCCACAGGCGAGCACCGTAACACAGAGACAGATCAGCGATAATAACCACTGACTGTGTCTCTCCCCACAGGCGAGCACCGTAACACAGAGACAGATCAGCGATAATAACCACTGACTGTGTCTCTCCCCACAGGCGAGCACCGTAACACAGAGACAGATCAGCGATAATAACCACTGACTGTGTCTCTCCCCACAGGCGAGCACCGTAACACAGAGACAGATCAGCGATAATAACCACTGACTGTGTCTCTCCCCACAGGCGAGCACCGAACACAGAGACAGATCAGCGATAATAACCACTGACTGTTTCTCTCCCCACAGGCGAGCACCGTAACACAGAGACAGATCAGCGATAATAACCACTGACTGTGTCTCTCCCCACAGGCGAGCACCGTAACACAGAGACAGATCAGCGATAATAACCACTGACTGTGTCTCTCCCCACAGGCGAGCACCGTAACACAGAGACAGATCAGCGATAATAACCACTGACTGTGTCTCCCCACAGGCGAGCACCGTAACACAGAGACAGATCAGCGATAATAACCACTGACTGTGTCTCTCCCCACAGGCGAGCACCGTAACACAGAGACAGATCAGCGATAATAACCACTGACTGTGTCTCTCCCCACAGGCGAGCACCGTAACACAGAGACAGATCAGCGATAATAACCACTGACTGTTTCTCTCCCCACAGGCGAGCACCGTAACACAGAGACAGATCAGCGATAATAACCACTGACTGTGTCTCTCCCCACAGGCGAGCACCGTAACACAGAGACAGATCAGCGATAATAACCACTGACTGTGTCTCGCCCCACAGGCGAGCACCGTAACACAGAGACAGATCAGCGATAATAACCACTGACTGTGCTCTCCCCACAGGCGAGCACCGTAACACAGAGACAGATCAGCGATAATAACCACTGACTGTGTCTCTCCCCACAGGCGAGCACTGTAACACAGAGACAGATCAGCGATAATAACCACTGACTGTGTCTCTCCCCACAGGCGAGCACCGTAACACAGAGACAGATCAGCGATAATAACCACTGACTGTGTCTCTCCCCACAGGCGAGCACCGTAACACAGAGACAGATCAGCGATAATAACCACTGACTGTGTCTCTCCCCACAGGCGAGCACCGTAACACAGAGACAGATCAGCGATAATAACCACTGACTGTGTCTCTCCCCACAGGCGAGCACCGTAACACAGAGACAGATCAGCGATAATAACCACTGACTGTGTCTCTCCCCACAGGCGAGCACCGTAACACAGAGACAGATCAGCGATAATAACCACTGACTGTGTCTCTCCCCACAGGCGAGCACCGTAACACAGAGACAGATCAGCGATAATAACCACTGACTGTGTCTCTCCCCACAGGCGAGCACCGTAACACAGAGACAGATCAGCGATAATAACCACTGACTGTGTCTCTCCCACAGGCGAGCACCGTAACACAGAGACAGATCAGCGATAATAACCACTGACTGTGTCTCTCCCCACAGGCGAGCACCGTAACACAGAGACAGATCAGCGATAATAACCACTGACTGTGTCTCTCCCCACAGGCGAGCACCGTAACACAGAGACAGATCAGCGATAATAACCACTGACTGTGTCTCTCCCCACAGGCGAGCACCGTAACACAGAGACAGATCAGCGATAATAACCACTGACTGTGTCTCTCCCCACAGGCGAGCACCGTAACACAGAGACAGATCAGCGATAATAACCACTGACTGTGTCTCTCCCACAGGCGAGCACCGTAACACAGAGACAGATCAGCGATAATAACCACTGACTGTGTCTCTCCCACAGGCGAGCACCGTAACACAGAGACAGATCAGCGATAATAACCACTGACTGTGTCTCTCCCCACAGGCGAGCACCGTAACACAGAGACAGATCAGCGATAATAACCACTGACTGTGTCTCTCCCCACAGGCGAGCACCGTAACACAGAGACAGATCAGCGATAATAACCACTGACTGTGTCTCTCCCCACAGGCGAGCACCGTAACACAGAGACAGATCAGCGATAATAACCACTGACTGTGTCTCTCCCCACAGGCGAGCACCGTAACACAGAGACAGATCAGCGATAATAACCACTGACTGTGTCTCTCCCCACAGGCGAGCACCGTAACACAGAGACAGATCAGCGATAATAACCACTGACTGTGTCTCTCCCCACAGGCGAGCACCGTAACACAGAGACAGATCAGCGATAATAACCACTGACTGTTTCTCTCCCACAGGCGAGCACCGTAACACAGAGACAGATCAGCGATAATAACCACTGACTGTGTCTCTCCCCACAGGCGAGCACCGTAACACAGAGACAGATCAGCGATAATAACCACTACTGTGTCTCTCCCCACAGGCGAGCACCGTAACACAGAGACAGATCAGCGATAATAACCACTGACTGTGTCTCTCCCCACAGGCGAGCACCGTAACACAGAGACAGATCAGCGATAATAACCACTGACTGTGTCTCTCCCCACAGGCGAGCACCGTAACACAGAGACAGATCAGCGATAATAACCACTGACTGTGTCTCTCCCCACAGGCGAGCACCGTAACACAGAGACAGATCAGCGATAATAACCACTGACTGTGTCTCTCCCCACAGGCGAGCACCGTAACACAGAGACAGATCAGCGATAATAACCACTGACTGTGTCTCTCCCCACAGGCGAGCACCGTAACACAGAGACAGATCAGCGATAATAACCACTGACTGTGTCTCTCCCCACAGGCGAGCACCGTAACACAGAGACAGATCAGCGATAATAACCACTGACTGTGTCTCTCCCCACAGGCGAGCACCGTAACACAGAGACAGATCAGCGATAATAACCACTGACTGTGTCTCTCCCCACAGGCGAGCACCGTAACACAGAGACAGATCAGCGATAATAACCACTGACTGTGTCTCTCCCCACAGGCGAGCACCGTAACACAGAGACAGATCAGCGATAATAACCACTGACTGTGTCTCTCCCCACAGGCGAGCACCGTAACACAGAGACAGATCAGCGATAATAACCACTGACTGTGTCTCTCCCCACAGGCGAGCACCGTAACACAGAGACAGATCAGCGATAATAACCACTGACTGTGTCTCTCCCCACAGGCGAGCACCGTAACACAGAGACAGATCAGCGATAATAACCACTGACTGTGTCTCTCCCCACAGGCGAGCACCGTAACACAGAGACAGATCAGCGATAATAACCACTGACTGTGTCTCTCCCCACAGGCGAGCACCGTAACACAGAGACAGATCAGCGATAATAACCACTGACTGTGTCTCTCCCCACAGGCGAGCACCGTAACACAGAGACAGATCAGCGATAATAACCACTGACTGTGTCTCTCCCCACAGGCGAGCACCGTAACACAGAGACAGATCAGCGATAATAACCACTGACTGTGTCTCTCCCCACAGGCGAGCACCGTAACACAGAGACAGATCAGCGATAATAACCACTGACTGTGTCTCTCCCCACAGGCGAGCACCGTAACACAGAGACAGATCAGCGATAATAACCACTGACTGTGTCTCTCCCCACAGGCGAGCACCGTAACACAGAGACAGATCAGCGATAATAACCACTGACTGTGTCTCTCCCCACAGGCGAGCACCGTAACACAGAGACAGATCAGCGATAATAACCACTGACTGTGTCTCTCCCCACAGGCGAGCACCGTAACACAGAGACAGATCAGCGATAATAACCACTGACTGTGTCTCTCCCCACAGGCGAGCACCGTAACACAGAGACAGATCAGCGATAATAACCACTGACTGTGTCTCTCCCCACAGGCGAGCACCGTAACACAGAGACAGATCAGCGATAATAACCACTGACTGTGTCTCTCCCCACAGGCGAGCACCGTAACACAGAGACAGATCAGCGATAATAACCACTGACTGTGTCTCTCCCCACAGGCGAGCACCGTAACACAGAGACAGATCAGCGATAATAACCACTGACTGTGTCTCTCCCCACAGGCGAGCACCGTAACACAGAGACAGATCAGCGATAATAACCACTGACTGTGTCTCTCCCCACAGGCGAGCACCGTAACACAGAGACAGATCAGCGATAATAACCACTGACTGTGTCTCTCCCCACAGGCGAGCACCGTAACACAGAGACAGATCAGCGATAATAACCACTGACTGTGTCTCTCCCCACAGGCGAGCACCGTAACACAGAGACAGATCAGCGATAATAACCACTGACTGTGTCTCTCCCCACAGGCGAGCACCGTAACACAGAGACAGATCAGCGATAATAACCACTGACTGTGTCTCTCCCCACAGGCGAGCACCGTAACACAGAGACAGATCAGCGATAATAACCACTGACTGTGTCTCTCCCCACAGGCGAGCACCGTAACACAGAGACAGATCAGCGATAATAACCACTGACTGTGTCTCTCCCCACAGGCGAGCACCGTAACACAGAGACAGATCAGCGATAATAACCACTGACTGTGTCTCTCCCCACAGGCGAGCACCGTAACACAGAGACAGATCAGCGATAATAACCACTGACTGTGTCTCTCCCCACAGGCGAGCACCGTAACACAGAGACAGATCAGCGATAATAACCACTGACTGTGTCTCTCCCCACAGGCGAGCACCGTAACACAGAGACAGATCAGCGATAATAACCACTGACTGTGTCTCTCCCCACAGGCGAGCACCGTAACACAGAGACAGATCAGCGATAATAACCACTGACTGTGTCTCTCCCCACAGGCGAGCACCGTAACACAGAGACAGATCAGCGATAATAACCACTGACTGTGTCTCTCCCCACAGGCGAGCACCGTAACACAGAGACAGATCAGCGATAATAACCACTGACTGTGTCTCTCCCCACAGGCGAGCACCGTAACACAGAGACAGATCAGCGATAATAACCACTGACTGTGTCTCTCCCCACAGGCGAGCACCGTAACACAGAGACAGATCAGCGATAATAACCACTGACTGTGTCTCTCCCCACAGGCGAGCACCGTAACACAGAGACAGATCAGCGATAATAACCACTGACTGTGTCTCTCCCCACAGGCGAGCACCGTAACACAGAGACAGATCAGCGATAATAACCACTGACTGTGTCTCTCCCCACAGGCGAGCACCGTAACACAGAGACAGATCAGCGATAATAACCACTGACTGTGTCTCTCCCCACAGGCGAGCACCGTAACACAGAGACAGATCAGCGATAATAACCACTGACTGTGTCTCTCCCCACAGGCGAGCACCGTAACACAGAGACAGATCAGCGATAATAACCACTGACTGTGTCTCTCCCCACAGGCGAGCACCGTAACACAGAGACAGATCAGCGATAATAACCACTGACTGTGTCTCTCCCCACAGGCGAGCACCGTAACACAGAGACAGATCAGCGATAATAACCACTGACTGTGTCTCTCCCCACAGGCGAGCACCGTAACACAGAGACAGATCAGCGATAATAACCACTGACTGTGTCTCTCCCCACAGGCGAGCACCGTAACACAGAGACAGATCAGCGATAATAACCACTGACTGTGTCTCTCCCCACAGGCGAGCACCGTAACACAGAGACAGATCAGCGATAATAACCACTGACTGTGTCTCTCCCCACAGGCGAGCACCGTAACACAGAGACAGATCAGCGATAATAACCACTGACTGTGTCTCTCCCCACAGGCGAGCACCGTAACACAGAGACAGATCAGCGATAATAACCACTGACTGTGTCTCTCCCCACAGGCGAGCACCGTAACACAGAGACAGATCAGCGATAATAACCACTGACTGTGTCTCTCCCCACAGGCGAGCACCGTAACACAGAGACAGATCAGCGATAATAACCACTGACTGTGTCTCTCCCCACAGGCGAGCACCGTAACACAGAGACAGATCAGCGATAATAACCACTGACTGTGTCTCTCCCCACAGGCGAGCACCGTAACACAGAGACAGATCAGCGATAATAACCACTGACTGTGTCTCTCCCCACAGGCGAGCACCGTAACACAGAGACAGATCAGCGATAATAACCACTGACTGTGTCTCTCCCCACAGGCGAGCACCGTAACACAGAGACAGATCAGCGATAATAACCACTGACTGTGTCTCTCCCCACAGGCGAGCACCGTAACACAGAGACAGATCAGCGATAATAACCACTGACTGTGTCTCTCCCCACAGGCGAGCACCGTAACACAGAGACAGATCAGCGATAATAACCACTGACTGTGTCTCTCCCCACAGGCGAGCACCGTAACACAGAGACAGATCAGCGATAATAACCACTGACTGTGTCTCTCCCCACAGGCGAGCACCGTAACACAGAGACAGATCAGCGATAATAACCACTGACTGTGTCTCTCCCCACAGGCGAGCACCGTAACACAGAGACAGATCAGCGATAATAACCACTGACTGTGTCTCTCCCCACAGGCGAGCACCGTAACACAGAGACAGATCAGCGATAATAACCACTGACTGTGTCTCTCCCCACAGGCGAGCACCGTAACACAGAGACAGATCAGCGATAATAACCACTGACTGTGTCTCTCCCCACAGGCGAGCACCGTAACACAGAGACAGATCAGCGATAATAACCACTGACTGTGTCTCTCCCCACAGGCGAGCACCGTAACACAGAGACAGATCAGCGATAATAACCACTGACTGTGTCTCTCCCCACAGGCGAGCACCGTAACACAGAGACAGATCAGCGATAATAACCACTGACTGTGTCTCTCCCCACAGGCGAGCACCGTAACACAGAGACAGATCAGCGATAATAACCACTGACTGTGTCTCTCCCCACAGGCGAGCACCGTAACACAGAGACAGATCAGCGATAATAACCACTGACTGTGTCTCTCCCCACAGGCGAGCACCGTAACACAGAGACAGATCAGCGATAATAACCACTGACTGTGTCTCTCCCCACAGGCGAGCACCGTAACACAGAGACAGATCAGCGATAATAACCACTGACTGTGTCTCTCCCCACAGGCGAGCACCGTAACACAGAGACAGATCAGCGATAATAACCACTGACTGTGTCTCTCCCCACAGGCGAGCACCGTAACACAGAGACAGATCAGCGATAATAACCACTGACTGTGTCTCTCCCCACAGGCGAGCACCGTAACACAGAGACAGATCAGCGATAATAACCACTGACTGTGTCTCTCCCCACAGGCGAGCACCGTAACACAGAGACAGATCAGCGATAATAACCACTGACTGTGTCTCTCCCCACAGGCGAGCACCGTAACACAGAGACAGATCAGCGATAATAACCACTGACTGTGTCTCTCCCCACAGGCGAGCACCGTAACACAGAGACAGATCAGCGATAATCAACCACTGACTGTGTCTCTCCCCACAGGCGAGCACCGTAACACAGAGACAGATCAGCGATAATAACCACTGACTGTGTCTCTCCCCACAGGCGAGCACCGTAACACAGAGACAGATCAGCGATAATAACCACTGACTGTGTCTCTCCCCACAGGCGAGCACCGTAACACAGAGACAGATCAGCGATAATAACCACTGACTGTGTCTCTCCCCACAGGCGAGCACCGTAACACAGAGACAGATCAGCGATAATAACCACTGACTGTGTCTCTCCCCACAGGCGAGCACCGTAACACAGAGACAGATCAGCGATAATAACCACTGACTGTGTCTCTCCCCACAGGCGAGCACCGTAACACAGAGACAGATCAGCGATAATAACCACTGACTGTGTCTCTCCCCACAGGCGAGCACCGTAACACAGAGACAGATCAGCGATAATAACCACTGACTGTGTCTCTCCCCACAGGCGAGCACCGTAACACAGAGACAGATCAGCGATAATAACCACTGACTGTGTCTCTCCCCACAGGCGAGCACCGTAACACAGAGACAGATCAGCGATAATAACCACTGACTGTGTCTCTCCCCACAGGCGAGCACCGTAACACAGAGACAGATCAGCGATAATAACCACTGACTGTGTCTCTCCCCACAGGCGAGCACCGTAACACAGAGACAGATCAGCGATAATAACCACTGACTGTGTCTCTCCCCACAGGCGAGCACCGTAACACAGAGACAGATCAGCGATAATAACCACTGACTGTGTCTCTCCCCACAGGCGAGCACCGTAACACAGAGACAGATCAGCGATAATAACCACTGACTGTGTCTCTCCCCACAGGCGAGCACCGTAACACAGAGACAGATCAGCGATAATAACCACTGACTGTGTCTCTCCCCACAGGCGAGCACCGTAACACAGAGACAGATCAGCGATAATAACCACTGACTGTGTCTCTCCCCACAGGCGAGCACCGTAACACAGAGACAGATCAGCGATAATAACCACTGACTGTGTCTCTCCCCACAGGCGAGCACCGTAACACAGAGACAGATCAGCGATAATAACCACTGACTGTGTCTCTCCCCACAGGCGAGCACCGTAACACAGAGACAGATCAGCGATAATAACCACTGACTGTGTCTCTCCCCACAGGCGAGCACCGTAACACAGAGACAGATCAGCGATAATAACCACTGACTGTGTCTCTCCCCACAGGCGAGCACCGTAACACAGAGACAGATCAGCGATAATAACCACTGACTGTGTCTCTCCCCACAGGCGAGCACCGTAACACAGAGACAGATCAGCGATAATAACCACTGACTGTGTCTCTCCCCACAGGCGAGCACCGTAACACAGAGACAGATCAGCGATAATAACCACTGACTGTGTCTCTCCCCACAGGCGAGCACCGTAACACAGAGACAGATCAGCGATAATAACCACTGACTGTGTCTCTCCCCACAGGCGAGCACCGTAACACAGAGACAGATCAGCGATAATAACCACTGACTGTGTCTCTCCCCACAGGCGAGCACCGTAACACAGAGACAGATCAGCGATAATAACCACTGACTGTGTCTCTCCCCACAGGCGAGCACCGTAACACAGAGACAGATCAGCGATAATAACCACTGACTGTGTCTCTCCCCACAGGCGAGCACCGTAACACAGAGACAGATCAGCGATAATAACCACTGACTGTGTCTCTCCCCACAGGCGAGCACCGTAACACAGAGACAGATCAGCGATAATAACCACTGACTGTGTCTCTCCCCACAGGCGAGCACCGTAACACAGAGACAGATCAGCGATAATAACCACTGACTGTGTCTCTCCCCACAGGCGAGCACCGTAACACAGAGACAGATCAGCGATAATAACCACTGACTGTGTCTCTCCCCACAGGCGAGCACCGTAACACAGAGACAGATCAGCGATAATAACCACTGACTGTGTCTCTCCCCACAGGCGAGCACCGTAACACAGAGACAGATCAGCGATAATAACCACTGACTGTGTCTCTCCCCACAGGCGAGCACCGTAACACAGAGACAGATCAGCGATAATAACCACTGACTGTGTCTCTCCCCACAGGCGAGCACCGTAACACAGAGACAGATCAGCGATAATAACCACTGACTGTGTCTCTCCCCACAGGCGAGCACCGTAACACAGAGACAGATCAGCGATAATAACCACTGACTGTGTCTCTCCCCACAGGCGAGCACCGTAACACAGAGACAGATCAGCGATAATAACCACTGACTGTGTCTCTCCCCACAGGCGAGCACCGTAACACAGAGACAGATCAGCGATAATAACCACTGACTGTGTCTCTCCCCACAGGCGAGCACCGTAACACAGAGACAGATCAGCGATAATAACCACTGACTGTGTCTCTCCCCACAGGCGAGCACCGTAACACAGAGACAGATCAGCGATAATAACCACTGACTGTGTCTCTCCCCACAGGCGAGCACCGTAACACAGAGACAGATCAGCGATAATAACCACTGACTGTGTCTCTCCCCACAGGCGAGCACCGTAACACAGAGACAGATCAGCGATAATAACCACTGACTGTGTCTCTCCCCACAGGCGAGCACCGTAACACAGAGACAGATCAGCGATAATAACCACTGACTGTGTCTCTCCCCACAGGCGAGCACCGTAACACAGAGACAGATCAGCGATAATAACCACTGACTGTGTCTCTCCCCACAGGCGAGCACCGTAACACAGAGACAGATCAGCGATAATAACCACTGACTGTGTCTCTCCCCACAGGCGAGCACCGTAACACAGAGACAGATCAGCGATAATAACCACTGACTGTGTCTCTCCCCACAGGCGAGCACCGTAACACAGAGACAGATCAGCGATAATAACCACTGACTGTGTCTCTCCCCACAGGCGAGCACCGTAACACAGAGACAGATCAGCGATAATAACCACTGACTGTGTCTCTCCCCACAGGCGAGCACCGTAACACAGAGACAGATCAGCGATAATAACCACTGACTGTGTCTCTCCCCACAGGCGAGCACCGTAACACAGAGACAGATCAGCGATAATAACCACTGACTGTGTCTCTCCCCACAGGCGAGCACCGTAACACAGAGACAGATCAGCGATAATAACCACTGACTGTGTCTCTCCCCACAGGCGAGCACCGTAACACAGAGACAGATCAGCGATAATAACCACTGACTGTGTCTCTCCCCACAGGCGAGCACCGTAACACAGAGACAGATCAGCGATAATAACCACTGACTGTGTCTCTCCCCACAGGCGAGCACCGTAACACAGAGACAGATCAGCGATAATAACCACTGACTGTGTCTCTCCCCACAGGCGAGCACCGTAACACAGAGACAGATCAGCGATAATAACCACTGACTGTGTCTCTCCCCACAGGCGAGCACCGTAACACAGAGACAGATCAGCGATAATAACCACTGACTGTGTCTCTCCCCACAGGCGAGCACCGTAACACAGAGACAGATCAGCGATAATAACCACTGACTGTGTCTCTCCCCACAGGCGAGCACCGTAACACAGAGACAGATCAGCGATAATAACCACTGACTGTGTCTCTCCCCACAGGCGAGCACCGTAACACAGAGACAGATCAGCGATAATAACCACTGACTGTGTCTCTCCCCACAGGCGAGCACCGTAACACAGAGACAGATCAGCGATAATAACCACTGACTGTGTCTCTCCCCACAGGCGAGCACCGTAACACAGAGACAGATCAGCGATAATAACCACTGACTGTGTCTCTCCCCACAGGCGAGCACCGTAACACAGAGACAGATCAGCGATAATAACCACTGACTGTGTCTCTCCCCACAGGCGAGCACCGTAACACAGAGACAGATCAGCGATAATAACCACTGACTGTGTCTCTCCCCACAGGCGAGCACCGTAACACAGAGACAGATCAGCGATAATAACCACTGACTGTGTCTCTCCCCACAGGCGAGCACCGTAACACAGAGACAGATCAGCGATAATAACCACTGACTGTGTCTCTCCCCACAGGCGAGCACCGTAACACAGAGACAGATCAGCGATAATAACCACTGACTGTGTCTCTCCCCACAGGCGAGCACCGTAACACAGAGACAGATCAGCGATAATAACCACTGACTGTGTCTCTCCCCACAGGCGAGCACCGTAACACAGAGACAGATCAGCGATAATAACCACTGACTGTGTCTCTCCCCACAGGCGAGCACCGTAACACAGAGACAGATCAGCGATAATAACCACTGACTGTGTCTCTCCCCACAGGCGAGCACCGTAACACAGAGACAGATCAGCGATAATAACCACTGACTGTGTCTCTCCCCACAGGCGAGCACCGTAACACAGAGACAGATCAGCGATAATAACCACTGACTGTGTCTCTCCCCACAGGCGAGCACCGTAACACAGAGACAGATCAGCGATAATAACCACTGACTGTGTCTCTCCCCACAGGCGAGCACCGTAACACAGAGACAGATCAGCGATAATAACCACTGACTGTGTCTCTCCCCACAGGCGAGCACCGTAACACAGAGACAGATCAGCGATAATAACCACTGACTGTGTCTCTCCCCACAGGCGAGCACCGTAACACAGAGACAGATCAGCGATAATAACCACTGACTGTGTCTCTCCCCACAGGCGAGCACCGTAACACAGAGACAGATCAGCGATAATAACCACTGACTGTGTCTCTCCCCACAGGCGAGCACCGTAACACAGAGACAGATCAGCGATAATAACCACTGACTGTGTCTCTCCCCACAGGCGAGCACCGTAACACAGAGACAGATCAGCGATAATAACCACTGACTGTGTCTCTCCCCACAGGCGAGCACCGTAACACAGAGACAGATCAGCGATAATAACCACTGACTGTGTCTCTCCCCACAGGCGAGCACCGTAACACAGAGACAGATCAGCGATAATAACCACTGACTGTGTCTCTCCCCACAGGCGAGCACCGTAACACAGAGACAGATCAGCGATAATAACCACTGACTGTGTCTCTCCCCACAGGCGAGCACCGTAACACAGAGACAGATCAGCGATAATAACCACTGACTGTGTCTCTCCCCACAGGCGAGCACCGTAACACAGAGACAGATCAGCGATAATAACCACTGACTGTGTCTCTCCCCACAGGCGAGCACCGTAACACAGAGACAGATCAGCGATAATAACCACTGACTGTGTCTCTCCCCACAGGCGAGCACCGTAACACAGAGACAGATCAGCGATAATAACCACTGACTGTGTCTCTCCCCACAGGCGAGCACCGTAACACAGAGACAGATCAGCGATAATAACCACTGACTGTGTCTCTCCCCACAGGCGAGCACCGTAACACAGAGACAGATCAGCGATAATAACCACTGACTGTGTCTCTCCCCACAGGCGAGCACCGTAACACAGAGACAGATCAGCGATAATAACCACTGACTGTGTCTCTCCCCACAGGCGAGCACCGTAACACAGAGACAGATCAGCGATAATAACCACTGACTGTGTCTCTCCCCACAGGCGAGCACCGTAACACAGAGACAGATCAGCGATAATAACCACTGACTGTGTCTCTCCCCACAGGCGAGCACCGTAACACAGAGACAGATCAGCGATAATAACCACTGACTGTGTCTCTCCCCACAGGCGAGCACCGTAACACAGAGACAGATCAGCGATAATAACCACTGACTGTGTCTCTCCCCACAGGCGAGCACCGTAACACAGAGACAGATCAGCGATAATAACCACTGACTGTGTCTCTCCCCACAGGCGAGCACCGTAACACAGAGACAGATCAGCGATAATAACCACTGACTGTGTCTCTCCCCACAGGCGAGCACCGTAACACAGAGACAGATCAGCGATAATAACCACTGACTGTGTCTCTCCCCACAGGCGAGCACCGTAACACAGAGACAGATCAGCGATAATAACCACTGACTGTGTCTCTCCCCACAGGCGAGCACCGTAACACAGAGACAGATCAGCGATAATAACCACTGACTGTGTCTCTCCCCACAGGCGAGCACCGTAACACAGAGACAGATCAGCGATAATAACCACTGACTGTGTCTCTCCCCACAGGCGAGCACCGTAACACAGAGACAGATCAGCGATAATAACCACTGACTGTGTCTCTCCCCACAGGCGAGCACCGTAACACAGAGACAGATCAGCGATAATAACCACTGACTGTGTCTCTCCCCACAGGCGAGCACCGTAACACAGAGACAGATCAGCGATAATAACCACTGACTGTGTCTCTCCCCACAGGCGAGCACCGTAACACAGAGACAGATCAGCGATAATAACCACTGACTGTGTCTCTCCCCACAGGCGAGCACCGTAACACAGAGACAGATCAGCGATAATAACCACTGACTGTGTCTCTCCCCACAGGCGAGCACCGTAACACAGAGACAGATCAGCGATAATAACCACTGACTGTGTCTCTCCCCACAGGCGAGCACCGTAACACAGAGACAGATCAGCGATAATAACCACTGACTGTGTCTCTCCCCACAGGCGAGCACCGTAACACAGAGACAGATCAGCGATAATAACCACTGACTGTGTCTCTCCCCACAGGCGAGCACCGTAACACAGAGACAGATCAGCGATAATAACCACTGACTGTGTCTCTCCCCACAGGCGAGCACCGTAACACAGAGACAGATCAGCGATAATAACCACTGACTGTGTCTCTCCCCACAGGCGAGCACCGTAACACAGAGACAGATCAGCGATAATAACCACTGACTGTGTCTCTCCCCACAGGCGAGCACCGTAACACAGAGACAGATCAGCGATAATAACCACTGACTGTGTCTCTCCCCACAGGCGAGCACCGTAACACAGAGACAGATCAGCGATAATAACCACTGACTGTGTCTCTCCCCACAGGCGAGCACCGTAACACAGAGACAGATCAGCGATAATAACCACTGACTGTGTCTCTCCCCACAGGCGAGCACCGTAACACAGAGACAGATCAGCGATAATAACCACTGACTGTGTCTCTCCCCACAGGCGAGCACCGTAACACAGAGACAGATCAGCGATAATAACCACTGACTGTGTCTCTCCCCACAGGCGAGCACCGTAACACAGAGACAGATCAGCGATAATAACCACTGACTGTGTCTCTCCCCACAGGCGAGCACCGTAACACAGAGACAGATCAGCGATAATAACCACTGACTGTGTCTCTCCCCACAGGCGAGCACCGTAACACAGAGACAGATCAGCGATAATAACCACTGACTGTGTCTCTCCCCACAGGCGAGCACCGTAACACAGAGACAGATCAGCGATAATAACCACTGACTGTGTCTCTCCCCACAGGCGAGCACCGTAACACAGAGACAGATCAGCGATAATAACCACTGACTGTGTCTCTCCCCACAGGCGAGCACCGTAACACAGAGACAGATCAGCGATAATAACCACTGACTGTGTCTCTCCCCACAGGCGAGCACCGTAACACAGAGACAGATCAGCGATAATAACCACTGACTGTGTCTCTCCCCACAGGCGAGCACCGTAACACAGAGACAGATCAGCGATAATAACCACTGACTGTGTCTCTCCCCACAGGCGAGCACCGTAACACAGAGACAGATCAGCGATAATAACCACTGACTGTGTCTCTCCCCACAGGCGAGCACCGTAACACAGAGACAGATCAGCGATAATAACCACTGACTGTGTCTCTCCCCACAGGCGAGCACCGTAACACAGAGACAGATCAGCGATAATAACCACTGACTGTGTCTCTCCCCACAGGCGAGCACCGTAACACAGAGACAGATCAGCGATAATAACCACTGACTGTGTCTCTCCCCACAGGCGAGCACCGTAACACAGAGACAGATCAGCGATAATAACCACTGACTGTGTCTCTCCCCACAGGCGAGCACCGTAACACAGAGACAGATCAGCGATAATAACCACTGACTGTGTCTCTCCCCACAGGCGAGCACCGTAACACAGAGACAGATCAGCGATAATAACCACTGACTGTGTCTCTCCCCACAGGCGAGCACCGTAACACAGAGACAGATCAGCGATAATAACCACTGACTGTGTCTCTCCCCACAGGCGAGCACCGTAACACAGAGACAGATCAGCGATAATAACCACTGACTGTGTCTCTCCCCACAGGCGAGCACCGTAACACAGAGACAGATCAGCGATAATAACCACTGACTGTGTCTCTCCCCACAGGCGAGCACCGTAACACAGAGACAGATCAGCGATAATAACCACTGACTGTGTCTCTCCCCACAGGCGAGCACCGTAACACAGAGACAGATCAGCGATAATAACCACTGACTGTGTCTCTCCCCACAGGCGAGCACCGTAACACAGAGACAGATCAGCGATAATAACCACTGACTGTGTCTCTCCCCACAGGCGAGCACCGTAACACAGAGACAGATCAGCGATAATAACCACTGACTGTGTCTCTCCCCACAGGCGAGCACCGTAACACAGAGACAGATCAGCGATAATAACCACTGACTGTGTCTCTCCCCACAGGCGAGCACCGTAACACAGAGACAGATCAGCGATAATAACCACTGACTGTGTCTCTCCCCACAGGCGAGCACCGTAACACAGAGACAGATCAGCGATAATAACCACTGACTGTGTCTCTCCCCACAGGCGAGCACCGTAACACAGAGACAGATCAGCGATAATAACCACTGACTGTGTCTCTCCCCACAGGCGAGCACCGTAACACAGAGACAGATCAGCGATAATAACCACTGACTGTGTCTCTCCCCACAGGCGAGCACCGTAACACAGAGACAGATCAGCGATAATAACCACTGACTGTGTCTCTCCCCACAGGCGAGCACCGTAACACAGAGACAGATCAGCGATAATAACCACTGACTGTGTCTCTCTCCCACAGGCGAGCACCGTAACACAGAGACAGATCAGCGATAATAACCACTGACTGTGTCTCTCCCCACAGGCGAGCACCGTAACACAGAGACAGATCAGCGATAATAACCACTGACTGTGTCTCTCCCCACAGGCGAGCACCGTAACACAGAGACAGATCAGCGATAATAACCACTGACTGTGTCTCTCCCCACAGGCGAGCACCGTAACACAGAGACAGATCAGCGATAATAACCACTGACTGTGTCTCTCCCCACAGGCGAGCACCGTAACACAGAGACAGATCAGCGATAATAACCACTGACTGTGTCTCTCCCCACAGGCGAGCACCGTAACACAGAGACAGATCAGCGATAATAACCACTGACTGTGTCTCTCCCCACAGGCGAGCACCGTAACACAGAGACAGATCAGCGATAATAACCACTGACTGTGTCTCTCCCCACAGGCGAGCACCGTAACACAGAGACAGATCAGCGATAATAACCACTGACTGTGTCTCTCCCCACAGGCGAGCACCGTAACACAGAGACAGATCAGCGATAATAACCACTGACTGTGTCTCTCCCCACAGGCGAGCACCGTAACACAGAGACAGATCAGCGATAATAACCACTGACTGTGTCTCTCCCCACAGGCGAGCACCGTAACACAGAGACAGATCAGCGATAATAACCACTGACTGTGTCTCTCCCCACAGGCGAGCACCGTAACACAGAGACAGATCAGCGATAATAACCACTGACTGTGTCTCTCCCCACAGGCGAGCACCGTAACACAGAGACAGATCAGCGATAATAACCACTGACTGTGTCTCTCCCCACAGGCGAGCACCGTAACACAGAGACAGATCAGCGATAATAACCACTGACTGTGTCTCTCCCCACAGGCGAGCACCGTAACACAGAGACAGATCAGCGATAATAACCACTGACTGTGTCTCTCCCCACAGGCGAGCACCGTAACACAGAGACAGATCAGCGATAATAACCACTGACTGTGTCTCTCCCCACAGGCGAGCACCGTAACACAGAGACAGATCAGCGATAATAACCACTGACTGTGTCTCTCCCCACAGGCGAGCACCGTAACACAGAGACAGATCAGCGATAATAACCACTGACTGTGTCTCTCCCCACAGGCGAGCACCGTAACACAGAGACAGATCAGCGATAATAACCACTGACTGTGTCTCTCCCCACAGGCGAGCACCGTAACACAGAGACAGATCAGCGATAATAACCACTGACTGTGTCTCTCCCCACAGGCGAGCACCGTAACACAGAGACAGATCAGCGATAATAACCACTGACTGTGTCTCTCCCCACAGGCGAGCACCGTAACACAGAGACAGATCAGCGATAATAACCACTGACTGTGTCTCTCCCCACAGGCGAGCACCGTAACACAGAGACAGATCAGCGATAATAACCACTGACTGTGTCTCTCCCCACAGGC
Source organism: Ascaphus truei (assembly GCF_040206685.1). NCBI lineage: Eukaryota > Metazoa > Chordata > Amphibia > Anura > Ascaphidae > Ascaphus > Ascaphus truei. The sequence continues at coordinate 54,556 of NW_027456718.1, read as the reverse complement.
GAGCACCGTAACACAGAGACAGATCAGCGATAATAACCACTGACTGTGTCTCTCCCCACAGGCGAGCACCGTAACACAGAGACAGATCAGCGATAATAACCACTGACTGTGTCTCTCCCCACAGGCGAGCACCGTAACACAGAGACAGATCAGCGATAATAACCACTGACTGTGTCTCTCCCCACAGGCGAGCACCGTAACACAGAGACAGATCAGCGATAATAACCACTGACTGTGTCTCTCCCCACAGGCGAGCACCGTAACACAGAGACAGATCAGCGATAATAACCACTGACTGTGTCTCTCCCCACAGGCGAGCACCGTAACACAGAGACAGATCAGCGATAATAACCACTGACTGTGTCTCTCCCCACAGGCGAGCACCGTAACACAGAGACAGATCAGCGATAATAACCACTGACTGTGTCTCTCCCCACAGGCGAGCACCGTAACACAGAGACAGATCAGCGATAATAACCACTGACTGTGTCTCTCCCCACAGGCGAGCACCGTAACACAGAGACAGATCAGCGATAATAACCACTGACTGTGTCTCTCCCCACAGGCGAGCACCGTAACACAGAGACAGATCAGCGATAATAACCACTGACTGTGTCTCTCCCCACAGGCGAGCACCGTAACACAGAGACAGATCAGCGATAATAACCACTGACTGTGTCTCTCCCCACAGGCGAGCACCGTAACACAGAGACAGATCAGCGATAATAACCACTGACTGTGTCTCTCCCCACAGGCGAGCACCGTAACACAGAGACAGATCAGCGATAATAACCACTGACTGTGTCTCTCCCCACAGGCGAGCACCGTAACACAGAGACAGATCAGCGATAATAACCACTGACTGTGTCTCTCCCCACAGGCGAGCACCGTAACACAGAGACAGATCAGCGATAATAACCACTGACTGTGTCTCTCCCCACAGGCGAGCACCGTAACACAGAGACAGATCAGCGATAATAACCACTGACTGTGTCTCTCCCCACAGGCGAGCACCGTAACACAGAGACAGATCAGCGATAATAACCACTGACTGTGTCTCTCCCCACAGGCGAGCACCGTAACACAGAGACAGATCAGCGATAATAACCACTGACTGTGTCTCTCCCCACAGGCGAGCACCGTAACACAGAGACAGATCAGCGATAATAACCACTGACTGTGTCTCTCCCCACAGGCGAGCACCGTAACACAGAGACAGATCAGCGATAATAACCACTGACTGTGTCTCTCCCCACAGGCGAGCACCGTAACACAGAGACAGATCAGCGATAATAACCACTGACTGTGTCTCTCCCCACAGGCGAGCACCGTAACACAGAGACAGATCAGCGATAATAACCACTGACTGTGTCTCTCCCCACAGGCGAGCACCGTAACACAGAGACAGATCAGCGATAATAACCACTGACTGTGTCTCTCCCCACAGGCGAGCACCGTAACACAGAGACAGATCAGCGATAATAACCACTGACTCTCCCCACAGGCGAGCACCGTAACACAGAGACAGATCAGCGATAATAACCACTGACTGTGTCTCTCCCCACAGGCGAGCACCGTAACACAGAGACAGATCAGCGATAATAACCACTGACTGTGTCTCTCCCCACAGGCGAGCACCGTAACACAGAGACAGATCAGCGATAATAACCACTGACTGTGTCTCTCCCCACAGGCGAGCACCGTAACACAGAGACAGATCAGCGATAATAACCACTGACTGTGTCTCTCCCCACAGGCGAGCACCGTAACACAGAGACAGATCAGCGATAATAACCACTGACTGTGTCCTCTCCCCACAGGCGAGCACCGTAACACAGAGACAGATCAGCGATAATAACCACTGACTGTGTCTCTCCCCACAGGCGAGCACCGTAACACAGAGACAGATCAGCGATAATAACCACTGACTGTGTCTCTCCCCACAGGCGAGCACCGTAACACAGAGACAGATCAGCGATAATAACCACTGACTGTGTCTCTCCCCACAGGCGAGCACCGTAACACAGAGACAGATCAGCGATAATAACCACTGACTGTGTCTCTCCCCACAGGCGAGCACCGTAACACAGAGACAGATCAGCGATAATAACCACTGACTGTGTCTCTCCCCACAGGCGAGCACCGTAACACAGAGACAGATCAGCGATAATAACCACTGACTGTGTCTCTCCCCACAGGCGAGCACCGTAACACAGAGACAGATCAGCGATAATAACCACTGACTGTGTCTCTCCCCACAGGCGAGCACCGTAACACAGAGACAGATCAGCGATAATAACCACTGACTGTGTCTCTCCCCACAGGCGAGCACCGTAACACAGAGACAGATCAGCGATAATAACCACTGACTGTGTCTCTCCCCACAGGCGAGCACCGTAACACAGAGACAGATCAGCGATAATAACCACTGACTGTGTCTCTCCCCACAGGCGAGCACCGTAACACAGAGACAGATCAGCGATAATAACCACTGACTGTGTCTCTCCCCACAGGCGAGCACCGTAACACAGAGACAGATCAGCGATAATAACCACTGACTGTGTCTCTCCCCACAGGCGAGCACCGTAACACAGAGACAGATCAGCGATAATAACCACTGACTGTGTCTCTCCCCACAGGCGAGCACCGTAACACAGAGACAGATCAGCGATAATAACCACTGACTGTGTCTCTCCCCACAGGCGAGCACCGTAACACAGAGACAGATCAGCGATAATAACCACTGACTGTGTCTCTCCCCACAGGCGAGCACCGTAACACAGAGACAGATCAGCGATAATAACCACTGACTGTGTCTCTCCCCACAGGCGAGCACCGTAACACAGAGACAGATCAGCGATAATAACCACTGACTGTGTCTCTCCCCACAGGCGAGCACCGTAACACAGAGACAGATCAGCGATAATAACCACTGACTGTGTCTCTCCCCACAGGCGAGCACCGTAACACAGAGACAGATCAGCGATAATAACCACTGACTGTGTCTCTCCCCACAGGCGAGCACCGTAACACAGAGACAGATCAGCGATAATAACCACTGACTGTGTCTCTCCCCACAGGCGAGCACCGTAACACAGAGACAGATCAGCGATAATAACCACTGACTGTGTCTCTCCCCACAGGCGAGCACCGTAACACAGAGACAGATCAGCGATAATAACCACTGACTGTGTCTCTCCCCACAGGCGAGCACCGTAACACAGAGACAGATCAGCGATAATAACCACTGACTGTGTCTCTCCCCACAGGCGAGCACCGTAACACAGAGACAGATCAGCGATAATAACCACTGACTGTGTCTCTCCCCACAGGCGAGCACCGTAACACAGAGACAGATCAGCGATAATAACCACTGACTGTGTCTCTCCCCACAGGCGAGCACCGTAACACAGAGACAGATCAGCGATAATAACCACTGACTGTGTCTCTCCCCACAGGCGAGCACCGTAACACAGAGACAGATCAGCGATAATAACCACTGACTGTGTCTCTCCCCACAGGCGAGCACCGTAACACAGAGACAGATCAGCGATAATAACCACTGACTGTGTCTCTCCCCACAGGCGAGCACCGTAACACAGAGACAGATCAGCGATAATAACCACTGACTGTGTCTCTCCCCACAGGCGAGCACCGTAACACAGAGACAGATCAGCGATAATAACCACTGACTGTGTCTCTCCCCACAGGCGAGCACCGTAACACAGAGACAGATCAGCGATAATAACCACTGACTGTGTCTCTCCCCACAGGCGAGCACCGTAACACAGAGACAGATCAGCGATAATAACCACTGACTGTGTCTCTCCCCACAGGCGAGCACCGTAACACAGAGACAGATCAGCGATAATAACCACTGACTGTGTCTCTCCCCACAGGCGAGCACCGTAACACAGAGACAGATCAGCGATAATAACCACTGACTGTGTCTCTCCCCACAGGCGAGCACCGTAACACAGAGACAGATCAGCGATAATAACCACTGACTGTGTCTCTCCCCACAGGCGAGCACCGTAACACAGAGACAGATCAGCGATAATAACCACTGACTGTGTCTCTCCCCACAGGCGAGCACCGTAACACAGAGACAGATCAGCGATAATAACCACTGACTGTGTCTCTCCCCACAGGCGAGCACCGTAACACAGAGACAGATCAGCGATAATAACCACTGACTGTGTCTCTCCCCACAGGCGAGCACCGTAACACAGAGACAGATCAGCGATAATAACCACTGACTGTGTCTCTCCCCACAGGCGAGCACCGTAACACAGAGACAGATCAGCGATAATAACCACTGACTGTGTCTCTCCCCACAGGCGAGCACCGTAACACAGAGACAGATCAGCGATAATAACCACTGACTGTGTCTCTCCCCACAGGCGAGCACCGTAACACAGAGACAGATCAGCGATAATAACCACTGACTGTGTCTCTCCCCACAGGCGAGCACCGTAACACAGAGACAGATCAGCGATAATAACCACTGACTGTGTCTCTCCCCACAGGCGAGCACCGTAACACAGAGACAGATCAGCGATAATAACCACTGACTGTGTCTCTCCCCACAGGCGAGCACCGTAACACAGAGACAGATCAGCGATAATAACCACTGACTGTGTCTCTCCCCACAGGCGAGCACCGTAACACAGAGACAGATCAGCGATAATAACCACTGACTGTGTCTCTCCCCACAGGCGAGCACCGTAACACAGAGACAGATCAGCGATAATAACCACTGACTGTGTCTCTCCCCACAGGCGAGCACCGTAACACAGAGACAGATCAGCGATAATAACCACTGACTTTGTCTCTCCCCACAGGCGAGCACCGTAACACAGAGACAGATCAGCGATAATAACCACTGACTGTGTCTCTCCAGACAGGCGAGCACCGTAACACAGAGACAGATCAGCGATAATAACCACTGACTGTGTCTCTCCCCACAGGCGAGCACCGTAACACAGAGACAGATCAGCGATAATAACCACTGACTGTTTCTCTCCCCACAGGCGAGCACCGTAACACAGAGACAGATCAGCGATAATAACCACTGACTGTGCCTCTCCCCACAGGCGAGCACCGTAACACAGAGACAGATCAGCGATAATAACCACTGACTGTGTCTCTCCCCACAGGCGAGCACCGTAACACAGAGACAGATCAGCGATAATAACCACTGACTGTGCCTCTCCCCACAGGCGAGCACCGTAACACAGAGACAGATCAGCGATAATAACCACTGACTGTTTCTCTCCCCACAGGCGAGCACCGTAACACAGAGACAGATCAGCGATAATAACCACTGACTGTGCCTCTCCCCACAGGCGAGCACCGTAACACAGAGACAGATCAGCGATAATAACCACTGACTGTGTCTCTCCCCACAGGCGAGCACCGTAACACAGAGACAGATCAGCGATAATAACCACTGACTGTGTCTCTCCCCACAGGCGAGCACCGTAACACAGAGACAGATCAGCGATAATAACCACTGACTGTGTCTCTCCCCACAGGCGAGCACCGTAACACAGAGACAGATCAGCGATAATAACCACTGACTGTGTCTCTCCCCACAGGCGAGCACCGTAACACAGAGACAGATCAGCGATCAATAACCACTGACTGTGTCTCTCCCCACAGGCGAGCACCGTAACACAGAGACAGATCAGCGATAATAACCACTGACTGTGTCTCTCCCCACAGGCGAGCACCGTAACACAGAGACAGATCAGCGATAATAACCACTGACTGTGTCTCTCCCCACAGGCAGAGCACCGTAACACAGAGACAGATCAGCGATAATAACCACTGACTGTGTCTCTCCCCACAGGCGAGCACCGTAACACAGAGACAGATCAGCGATAATAACCACTGACTGTGTCTCTCCCCACAGGCGAGCACCGTAACACAGAGACAGATCAGCGATAATAACCACTGACTGTGTCTCTCCCCACAGGCGAGCACCGTAACACAGAGACAGATCAGCGATAATAACCACTGACTGTGTCTCTCCCCCACAGGCGAGCACCGTAACACAGAGACAGATCAGCGATAATAACCACTGACTGTGTCTCTCCCCACAGGCGAGCACCGTAACACAGAGACAGATCAGCGATAATAACCACTGACTGTGTCTCTCCCCACAGGCGAGCACCGTAACACAGAGACAGATCAGCGATAATAACCACTGACTGTGTCTCTCCCCACAGGCGAGCACCGTAACACAGAGACAGATCAGCGATAATAACCACTGACTGTGTCTCTCCCACAGGCGAGCACCGTAACACAGAGACAGATCAGCGATAATAACCACTGACTGTGTCTCTCCCCACAGGCGAGCACCGTAACACAGAGACAGATCAGCGATAATAACCACTGACTGTGTCTCTCCCCACAGGCGAGCACCGTAACACAGAGACAGATCAGCGATAATAACCACTGACTGTGTCTCTCCCCACAGGCGAGCACCGTAACACAGAGACAGATCAGCGATAATAACCACTGACTGTGTCTCTCCCCACAGGCGAGCACCGTAACACAGAGACAGATCAGCGATAATAACCACTGACTGTGTCTCTCCCCACAGGCGAGCACCGTAACACAGAGACAGATCAGCGATAATAACCACTGACTGTGTCTCTCCCCACAGGCGAGCACCGTAACACAGAGACAGATCAGCGATAATAACCACTGACTGTGTCTCTCCCCACAGGCGAGCACCGTAACACAGAGACAGATCAGCGATAATAACCACTGACTGTGTCTCTCCCCACAGGCGAGCACCGTAACACAGAGACAGATCAGCGATAATAACCACTGACTGTGTCTCTCCCCACAGGCGAGCACCGTAACACAGAGACAGATCAGCGATAACAACCACTGACTGTGTCTCTCCCCACAGGCGAGCACCGTAACACAGAGACAGATCAGCGATAATAACCACTGACTGTGTCTCTCCCCACAGGCGAGCACCGTAACACAGAGACAGATCAGCGATAATAACCACTGACTGTGTCTCTCCCCACAGGCGAGCACCGTAACACAGAGACAGATCAGCGATAATAACCACTGACTGTGTCTCTCCCCACAGGCGAGCACCGTAACACAGAGACAGATCAGCGATAATAACCACTGACTGTGTCTCTCCCCACAGGCGAGCACCGTAACACAGAGACAGATCAGCGATAATAACCACTGACTGTGTCTCTCCCCACAGGCGAGCACCGTAACACAGAGACAGATCAGCGATAATAACCACTGACTGTGTCTCTCCCCACAGGCGAGCACCGTAACACAGAGACAGATCAGCGATAATAACCACTGACTGTGTCTCTCCCCACAGGCGAGCACCGTAACACAGAGACAGATCAGCGATAATAACCACTGACTGTGTCTCTCCCCACAGGCGAGCACCGTAACACAGAGACAGATCAGCGATAATAACCACTGACTGTGTCTCTCCCCACAGGCGAGCACCGTAACACAGAGACAGATCAGCGATAATAACCACTGACTGTGTCTCTCCCCACAGGCGAGCACCGTAACACAGAGACAGATCAGCGATAATAACCACTGACTGTGTCTCTCCCCACAGGCGAGCACCGTAACACAGAGACAGATCAGCGATAATAACCACTGACTGTGTCTCTCCCAACAGGCGAGCACCGTAACACAGAGACAGATCAGCGATAATAACCACTGACTGTGTCTCTCCCCACAGGCGAGCACCGTAACACAGAGACAGATCAGCGATAATAACCACTGACTGTGTCTCTCCCCACAGGCGAGCACCGTAACACAGAGACAGATCAGCGATAATAACCACTGACTGTGTCTCTCCCCACAGGCGAGCACCGTAACACAGAGACAGATCAGCGATAATAACCACTGACTGTGTCTCTCCCCACAGGCGAGCACCGTAACACAGAGACAGATCAGCGATAATAACCACTGACTGTGTCTCTCCCCACAGGCGAGCACCGTAACACAGAGACAGATCAGCGATAATAACCACTGACTGTGTCTCTCCCCACAGGCGAGCACCGTAACACAGAGACAGATCAGCGATAATAACCACTGACTGTGTCTCTCCCCACAGGCGAGCACCGTAACACAGAGACAGATCAGCGATAATAACCACTGACTGTGTCTCTCCCCACAGGCGAGCACCGTAACACAGAGACAGATCAGCGATAATAACCACTGACTGTGTCTCTCCCCACAGGCGAGCACCGTAACACAGAGACAGATCAGCGATAATAACCACTGACTGTGTCTCTCCCCACAGGCGAGCACCGTAACACAGAGACAGATCAGCGATAATAACCACTGACTGTGTCTCTCCCCACAGGCGAGCACCGTAACACAGAGACAGATCAGCGATAATAACCACTGACTGTGTCTCTCCCCACAGGCGAGCACCGTAACACAGAGACAGATCAGCGATAATAACCACTGACTGTGTCTCTCCCCACAGGCGAGCACCGTAACACAGAGACAGATCAGCGATAATAACCACTGACTGTGTCTCTCCCCACAGGCGAGCACCGTAACACAGAGACAGATCAGCGATAATAACCACTGACTGTGTCTCTCCCCACAGGCGAGCACCGTAACACAGAGACAGATCAGCGATAATAACCACTGACTGTGTCTCTCCCCACAGGCGAGCACCGTAACACAGAGACAGATCAGCGATAATAACCACTGACTGTGTCTCTCCCCACAGGCGAGCACCGTAACACAGAGACAGATCAGCGATAATAACCACTGACTGTGTCTCTCCCCACAGGCGAGCACCGTAACACAGAGACAGATCAGCGATAATAACCACTGACTGTGTCTCTCCCCACAGGCGAGCACCGTAACACAGAGACAGATCAGCGATAATAACCACTGACTGTGTCTCTCCCCACAGGCGAGCACCGTAACACAGAGACAGATCAGCGATAATAACCACTGACTGTGTCTCTCCCCACAGGCGAGCACCGTAACACAGAGACAGATCAGCGATAATAACCACTGACTGTGTCTCTCCCCACAGGCGAGCACCGTAACACAGAGACAGATCAGCGATAATAACCACTGACTGTGTCTCTCCCCACAGGCGAGCACCGTAACACAGAGACAGATCAGCGATAATAACCACTGACTGTGTCTCTCCCCACAGGCGAGCACCGTAACACAGAGACAGATCAGCGATAATAACCACTGACTGTGTCTCTCCCCACAGGCGAGCACCGTAACACAGAGACAGATCAGCGATAATAACCACTGACTGTGTCTCTCCCCACAGGCGAGCACCGTAACACAGAGACAGATCAGCGATAATAACCACTGACTGTGTCTCTCCCCACAGGCGAGCACCGTAACACAGAGACAGATCAGCGATAATAACCACTGACTGTGTCTCTCCCCACAGGCGAGCACCGTAACACAGAGACAGATCAGCGATAATAACCACTGACTGTGTCTCTCCCCACAGGCGAGCACCGTAACACAGAGACAGATCAGCGATAATAACCACTGACTGTGTCTCTCCCCACAGGCGAGCACCGTAACACAGAGACAGATCAGCGATAATAACCACTGACTGTGTCTCTCCCCACAGGCGAGCACCGTAACACAGAGACAGATCAGCGATAATAACCACTGACTGTGTCTCTCCCCACAGGCGAGCACCGTAACACAGAGACAGATCAGCGATAATAACCACTGACTGTGTCTCTCCCCACAGGCGAGCACCGTAACACAGAGACAGATCAGCGATAATAACCACTGACTGTGTCTCTCCCCACAGGCGAGCACCGTAACACAGAGACAGATCAGCGATAATAACCACTGACTGTGTCTCTCCCCACAGGCGAGCACCGTAACACAGAGACAGATCAGCGATAATAACCACTGACTGTGTCTCTCCCCACAGGCGAGCACCGTAACACAGAGACAGATCAGCGATAATAACCACTGACTGTGTCTCTCCCCACAGGCGAGCACCGTAACACAGAGACAGATCAGCGATAATAACCACTGACTGTGTCTCTCCCCACAGGCGAGCACCGTAACACAGAGACAGATCAGCGATAATAACCACTGACTGTGTCTCTCCCCACAGGCGAGCACCGTAACACAGAGACAGATCAGCGATAATAACCACTGACTGTGTCTCTCCCCACAGGCGAGCACCGTAACACAGAGACAGATCAGCGATAATAACCACTGACTGTGTCTCTCCCCACAGGCGAGCACCGTAACACAGAGACAGATCAGCGATAATAACCACTGACTGTGTCTCTCCCCACAGGCGAGCACCGTAACACAGAGACAGATCAGCGATAATAACCACTGACTGTGTCTCTCCCCACAGGCGAGCACCGTAACACAGAGACAGATCAGCGATAATAACCACTGACTTTGTCTCTCCCCACAGGCGAGCACCGTAACACAGAGACAGATCAGCGATAATAACCACTGACTTTGTCTCTCCCCACAAGGCGAGCACCGTAACACAGAGACAGATCAGCGATAATAACCACTGACTGTGTCTCTCCCCACAGGCGAGCACCGTAACACAGAGACAGATCAGCGATAATAACCACTGACTGTGTCTCTCCCCACAGGCGAGCACCGTAACACAGAGACAGATCAGCGATAATAACCACTGACTGTGTCTCTCCCCACAGGCGAGCACCGTAACACAGAGACAGATCAGCGATAATAACCACTGACTGTGTCTCTCCCCACAGGCGAGCACCGTAACACAGAGACAGATCAGCGATAATAACCACTGACTGTGTCTCTCCCCACAGGCGAGCACCGTAACACAGAGACAGATCAGCGATAATAACCACTGACTGTGTCTCTCCCCACAGGCGAGCACCGTAACACAGAGACAGATCAGCGATAATAACCACTGACTGTGTCTCTCCCCACAGGCGAGCACCGTAACACAGAGACAGATCAGCGATAATAACCACTGACTGTGTCTCTCCCCACAGGCGAGCACCGTAACACAGAGACAGATCAGCGATAATAACCACTGACTGTGTCTCTCCCCACAGGCGAGCACCGTAACACAGAGACAGATCAGCGATAATAACCACTGACTGTGTCTCTCCCCACAGGCGAGCACCGTAACACAGAGACAGATCAGCGATAATAACCACTGACTGTGTCTCTCCCCACAGGCGAGCACCGTAACACAGAGACAGATCAGCGATAATAACCACTGACTGTGTCTCTCCCCACAGGCGAGCACCGTAACACAGAGACAGATCAGCGATAATAACCACTGACTGTGTCTCTCCCCACAGGCGAGCACCGTAACACAGAGACAGATCAGCGATAATAACCACTGACTGTGTCTCTCCCCACAGGCGAGCACCGTAACACAGAGACAGATCAGCGATAATAACCACTGACTGTGTCTCTCCCCTAACACAGAGACAGATCAGCGATAATAAACACTGACTGTGTCCTCTCCCCACAGGCGAGCACCGTAAACCCAGAGACAGATCAGCGATAATAACCACTGACTTTGTCTCACCCCACAGGCGAGCACCGTAACACAGAGGACAGATCAGCGATAATAACCACTGACTTTGTCTCTCCCCACAGGCGAGCACCGTAACACAGAGACAGATCAGCGATAATAACCACTGACTGTGTCTCCTCCCCACAGGCGAGCACCGTAACACAGAGACAGATCAGCGATAATAACCACTGACTGTTCTCTCCCCACAGGCGAGCACCCGTAACACAGAGACAGATCAGCGATAATAACCAATGACTGTGTCTCTCCCCACAGGCGAGCACCGTAACACAGAGACAGATCAGCGATAATAACCACTGACTGTGTCTCTCCCCACAGGCGAGCACCGTAACACAGAGACAGATCAGCGATAATAACCAACTGACTGTGTCTCTCCCCACAGGCGAGCACCGTAACACAGGAGGACAGATCAGCGATAATAACCACTGACTGTGTCTCTCCCCACAGGCGAGCACCGTAACACAGAGACAGATCAGCGATAATAACCACTGACTGTGTCTCTCCCCACAGGCGAGCACCGTAACACAGAGACAGATCAGCCATAATAACCACTGACTGTGTCTCTCCCCACAGGCGAGAGCTACCGTAACACAGAGACAGATCAGCGATAATAACCACTGACTGTGTCTCTCCCCACAGGCGAGCACCGTAACACAGAGACAGATCAGCGATAATAACCAATGACTGTGTCTCTCCCCACAGGCGAGCACCGTAACACAGAGACAGATCAGCGATAATAACCAATGACTGTGTCTCTCCCCACAGGCGAGCACCGTAACACAGAGACAGATCAGCGATAATAACCACTGACTGTGTCTCTCCCACAGGCGAGCACCGTAACACAGAGACAGATCAGCGATAATAACCACTGACTGTGTCTCTCCCCACAGGCGAGCACCGTAACACAGAGACAGATCAGCGATAATAACCACTGACTGTGTCTCTCCCCACAGGCGAGCACCGTAACACAGAGACAGATCAGCGATAATAACCACTGACTGTGTCTCTCCCCACAGGCGAGCACCGTAACACAGAGACAGATCAGCGATAATAACCACTGACTGTGTCTCTCCCCACAGGCGAGCACCGTAACACAGAGACAGATCAGCGATAATAACCACTGATTGTGTCTCTCCCCACAGGCGAGGCACCGTAACACAGAGACAGATCAGCGATAATAACCACTGACTGTGTCTCTCCCCACAGGCGAGCACCGTAACACAGAGGCTGATCAGCGATAATAACCACTGACTGTGTCTCTCCCCACAGGCGGAGCACCGTAACACAGAGACAGATCAGCGATAATAACCACTGACTGTGTCTCTCCCCACAGGCGAGCACCGTAACACAGAGGACAGATCAGCGATAATAACCACTGACTGTGTCTCTCCCCACAGGCGAGCACCGTAACACAGAGACAGATCAGCGATAATAACCACTGACTGTGTCTCTCCCACAGGCGAGCACCGTAACACAGAGACAGATCAGCGATAATAACCACTGACTGTGTCTCTCCCCACAGGCGAGCACCGTAACACAGAGACAGATCAGCGATAATAACCACTGACTGTGTCTCTCCCCACAGGCGAGCACCGTAACACAGAGACAGATCAGCGATAATAACCCACTGACTGTGTCTCTCCCACAGGCGAGCACCGTAACACAGAGACAGATCAGCGATAATAACCACTGACTGTGTCTCTCCCCACAGGCGAGCACCGTAACACAGAGACAGATCAGCGATAATAACCACTGACTGTGTCTCTCCCCACAGGCGAGCACCGTAACACAGAGACAGATCAGCGATAATAACCACTGACTGTGTCCTCTCCCCACAGGCGAGCACCGTAACACAGAGACAGATCAGCGATAATAACCACTGACTGTGTCTCTCCCCACAGGCGAGCACCGTAACACAGAGACAGATCAGCGATAATAACCACTGACTGTGTCTCTCCCCACAGGCGAGCACCGTAACACAGAGACAGATCAGCGATAATAACCACACTGACTGTGTCTTCTCCCACAGGCGAGCACCGTAACACAGAGACAGATCAGCGATAATAACCACTGACTGTGTCTCTCCCCATAGGCGAGCACCGTAACACAGAGACAGATCAGCGATAATAACCACTGACTGTGTCTCTCCCCACAGGCGAGCACCGTAACACGAGACAGATCAGCGATAATAACCACTGACTGTGTCTCTCCCCACAGGCGAGCACCGTAACACAGAGACAGATCAGCGATAATAACCACTGACTGTGTCTCTCCCACAGGCGAGCACCGTAACACAGAGACAGATCAGCGATAATAACCACTGACTGTGCCTCTCCCCACAGGCGAGCACCGTAACACAGAGACAGATCAGCGATAATAACCACTGACTGTGTCTCTCCCCACAGGCGAGCACCGTAACACAGAGACAGATCAGCGATAATAACCAATGACTGAGTCTCGCCCACAGGCGAGCACCGTAACACAGAGACAGATCAGCGATAATAACCACTGACTGTGTCTCGCCCCACAGGCGAGCACCGTAACACAGAGACAGATCAGCGATAATAACCACTGACTGTGTCTCTCCCCACAGGCGAGCACCGTAACACAGAGACAGATCAGCGATAATAACCACTGACTGTGTCTCTCCACACAGGCGAGCACCGTAACACAGAGACAGATCAGCGATAATAACCACTGACTGTGTCTCTCCCCACAGGCGAGCACCGTAACACAGAGGACAGATCAGCGATAATAACCACCTGACTGTGTCCTCTCCCCACAGGCGAGCACCGTAACACAGAGACAGATCACCGATAATAACCACTGACTTTGGTCTCTCCCACAGGCGAGCACCGTAACACAGAGACAGATCAGCGATAATAACCACTGACTGTGCCTCTCCCCACAGGCGAGCACCGTAACACAGAGACAGATCAGCGATAATAACCACTGACTGTGTCTCTCCCCACAGGCGAGCACCGTAACACAGAGACAGATCAGCGATAATAACCACTGACTGTGTCTCTCCCCACAGGCGAGCACCGTAACACAGAGACAGATCAGCGATAATAACCACTGACTGTGTCTCTCCCCCACAGGCGAGCACCGTAACACAGAGACAGATCAGCGATAATAACCACTGACTGTGTCTCTCCCCACAGGCGAGCACCGTAACACAGAGACAGATCAGCGATAATAACCACTGACTGTGCCTCTCCCCACAGGCGAGCACCGTAACACAGAGACAGATCAGCGATAATAACCCACTGACTGTGCCTCTCCCCACAGGCGAGCACCGTAACACAGAGACAGATCAGCGATAATAACCACTGACTGTGTCTCTCCCCACAGGCGAGCACCGTAACACAGAGACAGATCAGCGATAATAACCACTGACTGTGTCTCTCCCCACAGGCGAGCACCGTAACACAGAGACAGATCAGCGATAATAACCACTGACTGTGTCTCTCCCCACAGGCGAGCACCGTAACACAGAGACAGATCAGCGATAATAACCACTGACTGTGTCTCTCCCCACAGGCGAGCACCGTAACACAGAGACAGATCAGCGATAATAACCACTGACTGTGTCTCTCCCCACAGGCGAGCACCGTAACACAGAGACAGATCAGCGATAATAACCACTGACTGTGTCCTCTCCCCACAGGCGAGCACCGTAACACAGAGACAGATCAGCGATAATAACCACTGACTGTGTCTCTCCCCACAGGCGAGCACCGTAACACAGAGACAGATCAGCGATAATAACCACTGACTGTGTCTCTCCCCACAGGCGAGCACCGTAACACAGAGACAGATCAGCGATAATAACCACTGACTGTGTCTCTCCCCACAGGCGAGCACCGTAACACAGAGACAGATCAGCGATAATAACCACTGACTGTGTCTCTCCCCACAGGCGAGCACCGTAACACAGAGGACAGATCAGCGATAATAACCACTGACTGTGCCTCTCCCCACAGGCGAGCACCGTAACACAGAGACAGATCAGCGATAATAACCACTGACTGTGCCTCTCCCCACAGGCGAGCACCGTAACACAGAGACAGATCAGCGATAATAACCACTGACTGTGTCTCTCCCCACAGGCGAGCACCGTAACACAGAGACAGATCAGCGATAATAACCACTGACTGTGTCTCTCCCCACAGGCGAGCACCGTAACACAGAGACAGATCAGCGATAATAACCACTGACTGTGTCTCTCCCACAGGCGAGCACCGTAACACAGAGACAGATCAGCGATAATAACCACTGACTGTGTCTCTCCCCACAGGCGAGCACCGTAACACAGAGACAGATCAGCGATAATAACCACTGACTGTGTCTCTCCCCACAGGCGAGCACCGTAACACAGAGGACAGATCAGCGATAATAACCACTGACTTTGTCTCTCCCCACAGGCGAGCACCGTAACACAGAGACAGATCAGCGATAATAACCACTGACTGTGTCTCTCCCCACAGGCGAGCACCGTAACACAGAGACAGATCAGCGATAATAACCACTGACTGTGTCTCTCCCCACAGGCGAGCACCGTAACCACAGAGACAGATCAGCGATAATAACCACTGACTGTGTCTCTCCCCACAGGCGAGCACCGTAACACAGAGACAGATCAGCGATAATAACCACTGACTGTGTCTCTCCCCACAGGCGAGCACCGTAACACAGAGACAGATCAGCGATAATAACCACTGACTGTGTCTCTCCCCACAGGCGAGCACCGTAACACAGAGACAGATCAGCGATAATAACCACTGACTGTGTCTCTCCCCACAGGCGAGGCACCGTAACACAGAGACAGATCAGCGATAATAACCACTGACTGTGTCTCTCCCCACAGGCGAGCACCGTAACACAGAGACAGATCAGCGATAATAACCACTGACTGTGTCTCTCCCCACAGGCGAGCACCGTAACACAGAGACAGATCAGCGATAATAACCACTGACTGTGCCTCTCCCCACAGGCGAGCACCGTAACACAGAGACAGATCAGCGATAATAACCACTGACTGTGCCTCTCCCCACAGGCGAGCACCGTAACACAGAGACAGATCAGCGATAATAACCACTGACTGTGCCTCTCCCCACAGGCGAGCACCGTAACACAGGGACAGATCAGCGATAATAACCACTGACTGTGTCTCTCCCCACAGGCGAGCACCGTAACACAGGACAGATCAGCGATAATAACCACTGACTGTGTCTCTCCCCACAGGCGAGCACCGTAACACAGAGACAGATCAGCGATAATAACCACTGACTGTGTCTCTCCCCACAGGCGAGCACCGTAACACAGAGACAGATCAGCGATAATAACCACTGACTGTGTCTCTCCCCACAGGCGAGCACCGTAACACAGAGACAGATCAGCGATAATAACCACTGACTGTGTCTCTCCCCACAGGCGAGCACCGTAACACAGAGACAGATCAGCGATAATAACCACTGACTGTGTCTCTCCCCACAGGCGAGCACCGTAACACAGAGACAGATCAGCGATAATAACCACTGACTGTGTCTCTCCCCACAGGCGAGCACCGTAACACAGAGACAGATCAGCGATAATAACCACTGACTGTGTCTCTCCCCACAGGCGAGCACCGTAACACAGAGACAGATCAGCGATAATAACCATGACTGTGTCTCTCCCACAGGCGAGCACCGTAACACAGAGACAGATCAGCGATAATAACCACTGACTGTGTCTCTCCCCACAGGCGAGCACCGTAACACAGAGGACAGATCAGCGATAATAACCACTGACTGTGTCTCTCCCCACAGGCGAGCACCGTAACACAGAGACAGATCAGCGATAATAACCACTGACTGTGTCTCTCCCCACAGGCGAGCACCGTAACACAGAGACAGATCAGCGATAATAACCACTGACTGTGTCTCTCCCCACAGGCGAGCACCGTAACACAGAGACAGATCAGCGATAATAACCACTGACTGTGTCTCTCCCCACAGGCGAGCACCGTAACACAGAGACAGATCAGCGATAATAACCACTGACTGTGTCTCTCCCCGACAGGCGAGCACCGTAACACAGAGACAGATCAGCGATAATAACCACTGACTGTGTCTCTCCCCACAGGCGAGCACCGTAACACAGAGACAGATCAGCGATAATAACCACTGACTGTGTCTCTCCCCACAGGCGAGCACCGTAACACAGAGACAGATCAGCGATAATAACCACTGACTGTGTCTCTCCCACAGGCGAGCACCGTAACACAGAGACAGATCAGCGATAATAACCACTGACTGTGTCTCTCCCCACAGGCGAGCACCGTAACACAGAGACAGATCAGCGATAATAACCACTGACTGTGCCTCTCCCCACAGGCGAGCACCGTAACACAGAGACAGATCAGCGATAATAACCACTGACTGTGCCTCTCCCACAGGCGAGCACCGTAACACAGAGACAGATCAGCGATAATAACCACTGACTGTGCCTCTCCCCACAGGCGAGCACCGTAACACAGAGACAGATCAGCGATAATAACCACTGACTGTGTCTCTCCCCACAGGCGAGCACCGTAACACAGAGACAGATCAGCGATAATAACCACTGACTGTGTCTCTCCCCACAGGCGAGCACCGTAACACAGAGACAGATCAGCGATAATAACCACTGACTGTGTCTCTCCCCACAGGCGAGCACCGTAACACAGAGACAGATCAGCGATAATAACCACTGACTGTGTCTCTCCCCACAGGCGAGCACCGTAACACAGAGACAGATCACCGATAATAACCACTGACTTTGTCTCTCCCCACAGGCGAGCACCGTAACACAGAGACAGATCAGCGATAATAACCACTGACTGTGTCTCTCCCCACAGGCGAGCACCGTAACACAGAGACAGATCAGCGATAATAACCACTGACTGTGTCTCTCCCCACAGGCGAGCACCGTAACACAGAGACAGATCAGCGATAATAACCACTGACTGTGTCTCTCCCCACAGGCGAGCACCGTAACACAGAGACAGATCAGCGATAATAACCACTGACTGTGTCTCTCCCCACAGGCGAGCACCGTAACACAGAGACAGATCAGCGATAATAACCACTGACTGTGTCTCTCCCCACAGGCGAGCACCGTAACACAGAGACAGATCAGCGATAATAACCACTGACTGTGTCTCTCCCCACAGGCGAGCACCGTAACACAGAGACAGATCAGCGATAATAACCACTGACTGTGTCTCTCCCCACAGGCGAACACCGTAACACAGAGACAGATCAGCGATAATAACCACTGACTGTGTCTCTCCCCACAGGCGAGCACCGTAACACAGAGACAGATCAGCGATAATAACCACTGACTGTGCCTCTCCCCACAGGCGAGCACCGTAACACAGAGACAGATCAGCGATAATAACCACTGACTGTGCCTCTCCCCACAGGCGAGCACCGTAACACAGAGACAGATCAGCGATAATAACCACTGACTGTGCCTCTCCCCACAGGCGAGCACCGTAACACAGAGACAGATCAGCGATAATAACCACTGACTGTGTCTCTCCCCACAGGCGAGCACCGTAACACAGGGACAGATCAGCGATAATAACCACTGACTGTGTCTCTCCCCACAGGCGAGCACCGTAACACAGAGACAGATCAGCGATAATAACCACTGACTGTGTCTCTCCCCACAGGCGAGCACCGTAACACAGAGACAGATCAGCGATAATAACCACTGACTGTGTCTCTCCCCACAGGCGAGCACCGTAACACAGAGACAGATCAGCGATAATAACCACTGACTGTGTCTCTCCCCACAGGCGAGCACCGTAACACAGAGACAGATCACCGATAATAACCACTGACTTTGTCTCTCCCCACAGGCGAGCACCGTAACACAGAGACAGATCAGCGATAATAACCACTGACTGTGTCTCTCCCCACAGGCGAGCACCGTAACACAGAGACAGATCAGCGATAATAACCACTGACTGTGTCTCTCCCCACAGGCGAGCACCGTAACACAGAGACAGATCAGCGATAATAACCACTGACTGTGTCTCTCCCCACAGGCGAGCACCGTAACACAGAGACAGATCAGCGATAATAACCACTGACTGTGTCTCTCCCCACAGGCGAGCACCGTAACACAGAGACAGATCAGCGATAATAACCACTGACTGTGTCTCGCCCCACAGGCGAGCACCGTTACACAGAGACAGATCAGCGATAATAACCACTGACTGTGTCTCTCCCCACAGGCGAGCACCGTAACACAGAGACAGATCAGCGATAATAACCACTGACTGTGTCTCTCCCCACAGGCGAGCACCGTAACACAGAGACAGATCAGCGATAATAACCACTGACTGTGTCTCTCCCCACAGGCGAGCACCGTAACACAGAGACAGATCAGCGATAATAACCACTGACTGTGTCTCTCCCCACAGGCGAGCACCGTAACACAGAGACAGATCAGCGATAATAACCACTGACTGTGTCTCTCCCCACAGGCGAGCACCGTAACACAGAGACAGATCAGCGATAATAACCACTGACTGTGTCTCTCCCCACAGGCGAGCACCGTAACACAGAGACAGATCAGCGATAATAACCACTGACTGTGTCTCTCCCCACAGGCGAGCACCGTAACACAGAGACAGATCACCGATAATAACCACTGACTTTGTCTCTCCCCACAGGCGAGCACCGTAACACAGAGACAGATCAGCGATAATAACCACTGACTGTGTCTCTCCCCACAGGCGAGCACCGTAACACAGAGACAGATCAGCGATAATAACCACTGACTGTGTCTCCCCCCACAGGCGAGCACCGTAACACAGAGACAGATCAGCGATAATAACCACTGACTGTGTCTCTCCCCACAGGCGAGCACCGTAACACAGAGACAGATCAGCGATAATAACCACTGACTGTGTCTCTCCCCACAGGCGAGCACCGTAACACAGAGACAGATCAGCGATAATAACCACTGACTGTGTCTCTCCCCACAGGCGAGCACCGTAACACAGAGACAGATCAGCGATAATAACCACTGACTGTGTCTCTCCCCACAGGCGAGCACCGTAACACAGAGACAGATCAGCGATAATAGCCACTGAGTTTGCCTCTTCCAATGATGTCTGAAAGAGTTACAGGCAGTCAGTCACCCAAAGCACAGGGTGTAATAGTGACAGAAAGGACCTCCTTTCCCTCATGTCCACCTTACCTTTTAATACAGAAGGAAAGGATGAGGGTGCTGTCCCCCTTTTTCTTGCCTTGTCATTGTGGGATGGTGGAAATTGGGGACATATCAGAGACTGACTGTTTCCACCATTACCCTCCAGCCCATGGCACTACCAGACACAAAGGCCCTCTTGAAATCATAGGCCGCCCTCTCCCCCCAGTCCTATACATTCTGAATCCATCTGGATTGACTACCACACACGAGACCACACACGTGGGGGTGAACACAAAACAGCATCATCTGACAAACAAAGAGAACCATGAGCTGGGGCCTGTCCCTGACCTCCTACTCCCTGACATGGCCGCGTGGTCATTCTGGGACATGGAGCAGCTCAGCATGTCCTAAAACTGCGAGCTCCGCTTCCCCAACAAAATACCAAACATAAAACTGGAAACATCCCAGCAGGGAAAGTGGTGCGCTAAACCCCTGCTCTGGTCTCACGCCCCTTCCACTGCCACAGCCGCGTAGTCAGTGGTTGCCATGGGAGACCAGGTTATTTACACCTTTTTACCAGGATCATTCAAGGAGCAAAACAAGGTCATGAAATAAATTGACGTTTATTCACATAAATTCGCTTACACACAATGATACACAATACAGACAAAAGGGCACAGTAACTTTGGGACTGGGGTCGAAAACTAGACTTTCCTAGTTGCAGGGAACCCTATGGGAGAATTTTACCCCGACCGGGACTTAGCCCGGAATCCCCTGGAACCCAAATCAGCGTGAAGTTACTGTACATGCGCCACGGCTACGTTATCAAAGAGGAGAAATTAGTAGGTTTATTTATATCTGCCTTATTCCCCACACACTTTCCCTTGGACTCAATCTGGACCCTCAGCGTCCCCCTCAACATTATATACTTTTGGGATACCCACAAACCCTATACTTGTTGTGGGTCACATGGGCACTGTCTGGGGTACCCCCTTAACCTAGGGATTCCGTCAGCTACAGGAACAGCTGTTTTATCCCTGTGCCCCATTCTCCTTTCTGGGCTGTGCTGAAGCAGGGTACCCTAGTGGTGAGTCGTGCTTGCGTTTTCAAGGGGAGATATTACAGGACAATGTGCTTACATGTACGCTCTTCTCCCCTCGCTCCGCTCTGCCCCCCTCAAACCGCTCTGCCCGCCTCTCATCGGCAGCAGCGGACCCTTGCCGTGGCGTTATCCCAGGCAGAGTTGTCAGACCGGGCAATGAACTGTGAGTAAATTAGAGTCGGGCACACAGGGAGACGGCGGGGTCGTGCGGGGTGGGTCGGTGGGGGGTGGGGATTCTGGACAATGAGTCCCGAATGTAGATCGGTGGAATGGGGCCAAGGGGCACACAGAGAAGGAGATACTAAAGGGATATTCAAATATAGGGGTGTGAGTTAACTGCCATTCACCTTAGGTAGAGGTCATTGTCCTGGAACAGGATTGCTAATTTCTGTCCCCCCATTGCAGCTCTGCCTGCTGCCCTTTATATTTCAGCTGCATGTTTTCCCTGCTCTGAAAACTGACAGTGCCTGTGTAATCGATACATTATTGTTACACATTCCCTTCTTACACTGCCAGTAGCTGGTTGCCTTGCCAACCTCTTTAATCCCCCCGGCTAAGTGGACTTTCCCACACACTCCTCTCTGTATTCACAGGTAGCTTAGTCCTGTCACTATTCCTGTGTGACAAAGATTACTCACTCCTTTTCCAACCTAAGCAGGCTGAGTGAGTACCTCTCATGCTATCTACCCCCTGGCAAGGCCATTCCGTCTTTACCTTCCTTTGATACCAAGCACTCCACATTGAGAAGCACTCTCTCACCACTCCACATAGAGAAGCACTCTCTCACCACTCCACATAGAGAAGCACTCTCTCACCACTCCACATAGAGAAGCACTCTCTCACCACTCCACATAGAGAAGCACTCTCTCACCACTCCACATAGAGAAGCACTCTCTCACCACTCAACATAGAGAATCACTCTCTCACCACTCCACAACATCTACAAATACTCTTTATTTGCTGTGACTTTCCCAATAAAGTTAAGAAAATACATAAGGACTTGCTGTGCTTTCGAAGAGGGATGTGTTAAGCTATCTGGCCTCATTCACATCCTACACGTGACCCTGGTTCCAGAATAGTCATGGAATAGCGAGGAGGAAGACAACTACAGATGGAGAAACATAAAAGGGGGGAGCATACCTTTGGGGTAATAAAGATTGGTTAAATGTTTCTGCTTGTTTTTGGAAGCTTTGTAAGATGTTTTACGATGAATGTTATGTCATATAACTATGTTGATGTGATAGGTATTTCGGTTGTTGCTACTATGGGTCTGGATGTCCCGTTGGTGGGAACACCTTGGCTGTTTCTGTGCGTCCCTTACGAGGTGTCCTGAAAGAGTCACGGGCACTGGATCAAGTCCCTTGGGATTCTGGAGGCTGGATTCAGGCGGCCTACAGGGCACCCCTTTTGGGTGTACCAACCTCCAGTCCCATCCCCATGGCGAGAGGGTCGGTCCCGTCATGGACGAGATTGGATTCTCCTATCTATCCCCCACCCACCTACTCCTTTCCTTCCCCACCCTCCTCGGGGAGGGGTCCGCTCTCGGATTCAGTTGCAGGACTGGGTCTTGGATACCCGTACATATTCTAATGATAGCAAAAATGACTGATAGCTTGGAGGGGATGGGAGATGAAATCTGCTATGGCAGTGGGCAGTAATGGGAGTAATTGTACTGCCCCACAATGTAAAGGGCCTTAATAACCCAGGGAAGAGGCAGGTTGCGTTGCCAGAATATCGTAGAAGGCGGGCAGATGTGGTAATGCTGCAGGAAACCCACTTTAGCACAAAAAGTCAGCCCAAATTTATGGATAAATATTTCAGACAATTTTACGTATCTTCATCTAACCAAAAGAACAAGGGAGTTGCAATACTTCTAAATAACACATTTCCTTTTAAAGTAGATCAGATAAAGAAGGCTAGAGAAGGAAGATACTTAAACTGATAGGAACAATGAAAGACTTGTCGAGATTGCACAAGAAAAGGGCCGACCCAATCATCTTGCAACAAATAAAAGATGTAAAAATTGAATTAAATCTACTGCTGACCTCCCAGGCGGATAATTCTCTGAGTTGGTCAAAAAGACAATTTTTGGAAAAGGCAAACAGGCCAGATACCCTGCTAGCGAATAAACTGTGAAATAGGCGTCCAAATTACAATATTCAGGCGTTAAGGCTGAAATCTGGAACTACTACGGCCAACTCCAAAAAGATAGTAGAGGAATTTAAAAACTTCTATGAAGAATTATACAACAGAGAAAAAGTGGCACATAATAATAACAACAGATCACGAGCTATGAAGGAATTCCTGACAAGCTCAGATCTATCGGGTCTGAGTGAGGAAGAGAGGGAGGTGCTGGGTGGGGGGGGGGGCTTTACCATTGAGGAATTAACACAAGTAATTGAGGACTTAAAGCATCTAAAGCCCCTGGCCCGGACGGGTTCTGGAACTTGTATTACAGAAAATATATAAAACTACTGGCCCCTTATCTCCTTAGGATGTTTAATGCGGTGCTAGCGGGGGCCTCTTTCCCGGAACACATGCTCCCGGTGTCTATATCACTAATATTCAAACAAGGAAAAGATCCCCCAGACTGTATGAGTTACAGGCCAATATCCCTTATAAACACAGACATCAAAATGTACTATAAACTAATCGCCAACAGATTAAGTCGTATCCTGCCCAGACTAATACACCCAGATCGAGTCGGATTTATTAGAGATAGACAAGCGGCTGACAACACACAACGAATTATTGATCTGCTAGAAATAGCTAATACAATAAAAATACAGGTTATGTTGTTGAGTCTGGATGCAGAAAAGGCGTTTGACAGGATAGACTGGGCATATCTAAGAGAGAAGCTTGGGGCATTTGGTTTCGGGAAAAAGCTGACAAATGCGATCATGTCACTGTACTCGAACCCTGTCGCTAGAGTTATTCATAAGGGCTTTAACTCTGATCCCCTCCGGATCAAAAGCGACACGAGACAGGGATCCCCCCTCTCGCCGCTGTTATTCGCCCTGTGCATGGAGCCTTTAGCGACTCAGATCCGTAATTGCCCAGACATCCCTGGAATTGACACTAGAAATCAAATGCATAAGGTCGCCCTATACACGGATGATGTCCTCGTGGTGCTGTCTAACCCGCTCACTTCTCTCCCAAACTTATTCAGCCTGTTAGGGAAATGTAACAAAATATCGGGGTTTAAAATTAATCAATCTAAATCAGAGGCACTAAATATACATTTACCAAAACCAACAGAGAAACTAATCGAGATTAATTTCAATGTTAACTGGCAACGCAATGCATAAAGTATTTAGGTATCCATATCACCAAAAATTACGGGTCCATTTACAAGGCAAATTTCCCAAAACTCACACAGTCGCTAAGAGAGGATCTCAGAAAATGTTCATCCCACAACATCTCGTGGATTGGAAGGATTTATAGTGTCAAAATGAATCTCCTCCCGTGGATACTATATCTGTTTCAGACTCTACCAGTGTCACTGAGACTGGAACATATAGACTCTCTGCAATCTGAGATATACAAATTCATATGGGGGGGTAAAAAGCACGAATTAGGAAACAGATCCTTTTGAAGCAAACGTCAGAAGGGGGGCTGGCGGTACCTTGTCGTATGGGACTCCATTATTAGGAAGGTAGATAGGGCAATCTGTTGCCATGACCGCATGAACCGAACAGTTTGTTGTCTCCCGGGTGCTCGGATTCGGCACATTGCGGATCGGGTAGACAGATTGTTGGGGGGTGCTGGGATTGACCCGGCGGTCTTGGTACACGTTGGCACCAATCACAAAGTTAGAGAAAGATGGAGGGTCCTAAAAAATGATTACAGGGATCTAGGCCAAAAGCTTAAGGCAAGGACCTCCAAGGTAGTATTTTCGGAAATACTACCAGTGCCATGCGCTACCACAGGGAGACAGTCAGAGATCAGGTATATTTATATCAATGTATTGCACTTTTTTTTTCGGCAACAGGATTGGTGCCGCAGGCCAGTGGACACCCCCGGACACCCATGGGGACCACCCAAGGACACCAAGACACTTGTGGGGACCACCTAAGGACCCCTGGAAACCCGTTGGGCCCCCGACACCCGCGGGGATCACCCGAGGATCCCCAGACACCGCAGGGACCACATGAGGACTCCGGATACCCGTGGGGCCCCTGAACACCCGCAGGGACAACGTCGAGGCACCAGGATACTGTGGGGACCACTGGTGGACTCCCGGACACCCGTGGGGCCCCAGGACACCTGCAGGGACAACCCAAGGACCCCCAGACACCCACAAGAACAATCCCAAGGACCACCGGACACCAGTGAGACCCCTGGACACCCACGGGCACCATCTGCAGGCCCCCGGCCACCTGCGGGGACCAACCGAGGACCACCAGACACCTGTGGGGACAACCTGAGGACCACCAGACACCTGTGGGGACAACCCGAGGACCTCCAAACACCTGTGGGGTCCCAAAGTTCCCACTGGGACCACGCAGAGGCCCCCGCCTGCCTCAGGATTGATGCCAGTACTGAAAAAAAAAGCTTACATGTCTCAATCTCTTTTCCGCCAGCCTTTAGCTAGTGAAAATATAACGATAAACTTATCACAGCTTTGTGAATAGCTGTTACTGGCAAAAAATGGCGATTTTGTCTTTTTTTTTGCCTATCGGACGACTTATTTGTCTCTGACTGTTTAGGGGCGAAAAAAAGCAATTGTAGCGTGATCCTGCACTATCACTACTTTGTGAATGGCAGAGCAGGCAGTATCGCGCTATAAAGGTATTTATCACCCACTAAACCACTTATCACTGTTTAGTGAATAGGCCCCAATGTGTTTGAGCAGGAGCGAGAAATCTTGAAAAAAATGCCTTCCCCGTACGATTAGGCCAACTCATCGAGGCTTCCTTAATAGCTACCTAGCAAAATTTTGGTAGAACAGCTCAAAATCCTTGATGAGTTGGTTATTGAAGCTACTACAATAGGCCCCAATAACTTTATCTCTGATTTCTCCATTTTCCCCTTTCCTCTCTCTGACCATCATCTCATCTCATTTTATCTCTCACTTCTCCTCCATCTACCTCTCGTATCTGCAGAGACCTGCTCCCTATTAACCTACAAGCTTTTGATATCACTTTGCGCTCCTCCCTCCCCTCTCTGAGCTCTGCTCCAGACCCTGACAACCTGGTCAGGAACTACAACTCTGCACTATCCTTCTCCCTTGATCTACATGCCCCGCTTTCTCTCTGACATTCTCGCCCTTCTAACCCTGGCTAAATTGCCACACACGCATGCTGTATTCCTGCACTTGTTCACTCTCGCAGACTTCCTTCACTACAAATGTATGTTATCCTGTTTCAACTGTGCCCTCTCCAAGGCTCAACAAACCTACTTTTCTTCACTAATCAACATGCCCATGTCTAACCCATGCCGACTCTTCTCTGTCTTTGACCCTCTACTCAGACCATCCTCTGCTGCCCGTTTTTCTTCCTCCATCTCTTTGCTGACTATTTCAAGGAAAAGATGGAATCCATACGTCACGACATCCGCTCTGTATCCTCCTCCCATCCTACACCTTTTCCTAACTCAACTCCTGCTATACTCAACTCTTTTTCCACTGTCACTGAGGAGGATATATCGGTGCTGATCTCCTCTTCTCCCTCTACAGGTTGACCCCATTCCCTCCCATTTCATTAAACATCTAGCTCTTACTCTAATCCCTAACCTCACACACATTTTTAATTCCCCCCTCTACTCTGATACCTTTCCCTCCTCTTCAAACATTGAACAGTTATACCATTCCTCAAAAACAGCAAGCTTGACCCTACCTGTATTTCTAACTATTGCCCTTTCTACTTCCTGCCCTTTTCCACTAAATTCCTTGAACGCCTTGCATTGTTTCGCTTGCTACATTTTCTCACCCCCTATTCTCTCCTGACCCTCTACAATCTGGGTTCCACACTGCTCACACCACTGAAACAGCCCTCACTAAAATAACTAATGACCACCCTACTGCCAAAGACAAAGGTCATTATACTCTGCTCATATTACTCAACATCTCTGCAGCATTTGATACTGTGGACCACCCTCTTATCGGTCACATTCTCCATATTCTTGGTATTCGTAACAAAGCTCTTTCCTGGATCTCCTCTTACCTCTCCCATTGTACTTTCAGTGTCTCTTTTTCTAATACCTCCTCCTCCTCTATGGATCTCTCTGTTGGGGTACCCAGGGCTCTGTCCTGGGACCTCTTCTCTTTTCTCTGTACACACTCTGTCTAGGTGACCTAATTACATCTCTTGGGTTCAAATAATCACCTCTATGCTGAAAACACAAATTTACTTTTCAACCCCTGACCTTACACCTGCTGTTCAGACGAAATTTTCTGAATGTCTCTCCGCTATATCATCCTGGATAGCCCTCTGTCGACTTAAACTTAACATGTCAAAATTGGAGCTCCTCCTATTTCCTCTCAAACCTGGCCCTACTACCTCCTTCCACATTACTGTTGGAAGCACTATCATACACTAAGTAGCACAAGTAAGCTGCCTAGGGGTCACACTCAACTCCTCTCTCACATTCTCCTTTTCCATTCAAAAGGTTGTTTTTTCCTCTGCAATATTACAAAGATACGCTTTTTCCTCTGTTGCTCAACTGCTAAAACTCTGACACAGGCCCTCATTCTCTCCAGCTAAACGACTGTACCTCCTGCTGTCTGACCTTCCTGCCTCTCACCTGTCTCCCTACAATCTATCTTAAATACTGCTGCCAGAATCACTCTACTCTTTCCTAAATCTGTCTCATGGTCTGTCCTGCTGAAATCCCTCTCCTGCTGAAATCAAATCAAATCAAATCAGCTTTATTGGCACGACGAAAGAACATTTCAGTATTGCCAAAGCATGAATAATAGGGGGTGGGGGACAATAATTACACGAATACTAGGGGGTAGGGTATAATGATTGCACAGTATATGGGTAACAGTTTCACACAGGGATGTGGGGGTTAGTGGACGTCTATCAGCTTGTGGCAGGTGCTGATATAGTGTGCAGCCAGTTCTGCTGTGGTTTCATCTTCTCCCAAGAGGATCACTATTTTTTGGTTCTCCTCTATATTATTAAAGTTCTGGATAAGAGCAGTTAGTTTCTCTAGGTGGGCACTCCTGACTTCAGAGTATTGTGTGCAACGCAACAGGAAGTATGTTTCATCTTCTACCTCTCCTAGCTCACATCTTTGGCATAGTCTCATCTCCCGGGGCTTCCAGTTCTGTCTGTGTCTGCCTGTTTCTATTTCTAGGCTGTGGACACTTATTCTGTACTGTCCCAGGGTCTGTCTCTGTTTTAGGTCTTTTACCTTCAGTAGGTAGGGTGCCAGAGTGTATTCTCTCTGTATGCTGTGGTAGATTTCCAGCTTCTTTGAGCGCTGGATATCATTTTCCCACAAAGTCACATACTGCTTCTTCATTTCGTTGGCGATTTGAGTTGATTTGTTTTTTCAGCAGGTTGTTGATCTGTGTGGGGTTTTGTCCTTGGAGTGAGAGGACAAGTTGTTTGATGGCACAGGGTTTAGTGAGGAGGTCCTGGCTTTGCATTGCTCTGTAGCAGTAAGACTGTGGGTGGCTGTTTAGGTGAGCCCAGAATGTCAGTGCTCTCTTCTGTACAGTGAGCAGTAGATGAAAGCGGCCCAGCTCCATCCGGCATGCATTGTTTGATGTACTCCTGTGTACTTGGAGAAGGTGTTTGCAAAATTCCAGATGCAGTATTTCTGTTGGGCTGGTATCCCATTTTGTGGAGTCCCTCTCCTGCTGAAATCCATCTCCTGGTTTTCCATCAAATCCTGTATCAATCACTCAATTCTCCTCCTCACTTTTAAAGCTTTACACTCTTCTGCCCCTCCTTACATCTCAGCCCTAATTTCTCGCTATACACCATCCCGACTTGCGTTCTGCTCAAGGATGTCTTCTCTCTACCCCCTTTGTATCTAAGCCCTCTTCCACCTAAAATCTTTCTCACTGACTGCCTCACACCTCTGGAATGCCCTTCACCTCAATACCCGACAGCACCCTCTGTCTCCACCTTAAAACACACAGGAAGCATATGAGTAGCACCTCATACATAAAGCTTGTCCCCTTGCAGACGCACTTACCAGAATGCCCTCCTACTGTCTCTGTACGCTCTCCCTACTTACCAATTAGATTGTAAGCTCTTCGGAGCAGGGACTCCAGTAGTAGGGAGGCATACATTATGTCAAACTTTTTTTGACAGGTGCCACGACCCCTTTTGCATTAAGCCACGCCCCTTTAGCCATAACCCCGCCCACATGTCCCACCCCTTCCGTATCCGGCCCGCCCCCAGCGCCATTTTTTTGAGGTTGACGCCCCCTTCGCCAAGAACTCGCGGTTGACGCCCCCTACGCCAAAAAACCATGATTGACGCCCCCTGCGCCAATTTTAATTTTTTTATTATGATGTGTATTTTTTTTTCTTTTTTTGTGATTGGTGCATACTGTTGACGTAGATAGGAGGAGGCGTGTACATACGCGGGGCATGTCCATGTTTATAGGCGTTTGGGACATACCCGAACATGTTTTTTTTTCATATGGGCAGTGCGCATGTCAGAAAATTTCAAAAGACGTTGAATAGAGGGCATTTTTTTTTAATTCAGACAGAATACGGCTTTAAGAGGATAAATCCCTCAAGTGTCAGGGTGGCCGAGTGGTTTAAGGCGTTGGACTTAAGATCCAATGTACGTATGTCCTCGTGGGTTTGAATCCCTCCTCTGACATAATCGTTTTATATCATTTTTATTTGTATATAGTCTGTACATGTGTTAGCCTCAACAGGGCTACATAAAATAAAAAGCACAAGTGTATAATAGTCAAAAATGTTTATTTTATTTTTAAAAGATACAACATTTTCAAGCATGAATTAATTACAAGGCGTATTTACAAGTAAAAAAAAAGTAAATAAGGTATTTCAAAAGTCGATGAAAAGAGGGCATATCATTTTTTAAATTCAGACAGAATACTGCTTTAAGAGGATAAACTCTTTTTATATATTTTTTATTTGTATATAGTCTGTACTTGTGTTAGCCGCAACAGGGCTACATAAAAAAAAGCACAAGTGTATAATAGTCAAAAATATTTATTTATTTTTAAAAGATACAATAGTTTCAAGCAGGAATTAAATACAAGGCTTATTTACAAGTAAAAAAAAGTAAATAAGGCATTTCAAAAGACTATGAAAAGCGGTCATAGCAGATGAAACAACAGACTCATTGGCAGAGGGGGGGCACAATGGCAGGACAGACAAACACATGCGGTGTTAATTGAGAACAGATGTGTCGTGTGTTGATATATAATTATTCCGGCACTGTGAATAATTACTGATTGATAGGCTTATCAAGAGAAACAAAACATTAAGCATGATTATTTTCACAGTTTGGCTAGCCTGAGTGATACCTAATGTGAGGTTCAATAGGTTATCAGTAACGCTTTAAACAGATGCGGAAAGGACCATAGAAACATGTCAGCTCATTTCATTAATAGATTAAAGTCCGGCCATCTTGAGGCGCTATGGTAGTACTACATTACACAATACCATGTATATAGATGCTTGAATGGCACAACAACACAATATATTCACCAGGCTTTTCAGTTTGTGGGGCCTGTGGTTTCTTGTTCTGGCTTTGCATTTCAGCGGCGATTTTTGGGCTTCTAACGTTTTGGTGCCGGTGCATTTTTGAATCTGTGAACAATGTCCTCAGTATTAAAAAGTTTTATAATAGACAACAGCATTTAAAAATAAAAAATAGATACATAATTATTGTGGCTGCAGAACAAACCAAGGCTGGTACGGAAAACGGTGTACGCACTGTCAAGCGTTCGACCAAACAACACTGCCCTGAACCATCCATAATGACAAATCAAAAACGGGGTATGTATGACAATGTATCGCGGTTATATTTAAAACTAACACTATAGACATTTTTTTAATTTATTTAAAATTTATAGATTACGGCTGTAATTATATATCTAAGTTGGCTAAGAGAGTGTTTCTATTCGTTTTATTACACTTTTTTATATCCTACAATAGGGACATGCAGATACAATAATTATGTATCTATTTTTTATTTTTAAGTGCCGTTTTTCTCTTCTTTCTGTCTTTTGCGTCCGCTCTGTTTGTTTTGGCACCGATATGTGCAAGGCTGAAACGCTACGCGTTGTATGCGTTTGTCTTTAGAATTGCTTTACTTATGTACCTGTGTCCGGAGCATGTTGGCGTTGTACCGCCCATTTTATTCAACACTGCGGCTGAAAGCGTTATTTCGCTCCGTCGTTTTCACGTGCTGATTTACAATGTCAACGCCTCCATCTTACAGGTAATGTAATTTAATGCATTGTTGATGTCGCAGTAATCTTCCCCGCTTTCGGCGCTATAAAATTCCATAGGCGCGTTTTCTGAAATAGTCGCTGCTGTTTGTATTTCCACATGCATACTTTTTTCTATGCACGTGTGTGTCATATGCCTTTGAAAGTGGCCCGTTTCTGCTTTAGCGCGTTCTACGGCATTGGTCTGAATAAATGACATGACGAATTAAAGCGATAAAAAAAAATATATATATATATGTATATATAAATAAAAGCACCTTTTTTTCTTGTCAAATGAATCAAAAGATGTCGTTTAAGTTCCGTCGCGAGGTTTTTTTCTTCTTTCTGACGTTGCGACTGCTCTTTTTGTTTTGATAACGGGCTGTGCTGGGTGGGAATGCAACGCTGCGCTTGCGTTTGCCTTTAGCACTGATTCTACTGATGTACACGAGACCGGACCCATCTTGTGCTGCACCGCCCATTTTATTCGTCACCGCGGTTGAAACACGCCCTACAACGTCTCTAGCGATATTTAGTGCTGCAGTTTTTACATGAGGTTTTACAATATCAAAGCAGCGTCTGAATAACGGCACCGCCCGCCTAAACAGACTGCGTAAAATGCCTGCTAATCCACGACCGTACATATAAGGGCTCCCATGAAAACCCTGTAAGCCATTTCCTGCTTGTGCCCTATAATACATACTGTAAACCTGTGGCTCGCCATAATTTTTAACGGCCACCATGTTGCCGGCCCTTTCAATACAAAGAGCCTTTGCGCGGCCGAAAGTGTAGTTTTACAATGGACTTCCCGTACTTGAATGAGACGTTCTTATTTTGGTCGTTCTTTATCTCGATTGTAATGCAATCGATGTGATATTTACTGACGGGGATGTAATCAGGTTTTATGTAGCGCTGCGTAATGATATCATTATTATTGCCGGTGATTTCAACGGTACGAAGTAGTGGGACAAAACTGTGACCTATGCGTTGATGCATAATGATGTCGGTATAAACAAATATTGTATAAAAGCCATTTTTTATATCTGCACATATTTTAGCCCTTTTTTCAATTTTATCGATATTATTAGAATCCAGGCCTAGAATGTTCATCATACGTTCTGAGGCTGTAAAGCGTTGTGTGCCCACAACAGATACTGTTCTTTCAAAGTCATCATATTTCAATTTCACTTTGCTGCTGACCATCGCATTATTAATAGACCTAACCAATTCATTAATATCACTATAATACCCTGCTTTTACCGTGAAGTTTGATTTAATGGCGTTTAGCGGTGCTACATGTATTGTGCTGTCTGTCGCAGCGTTCCACATCTGCGGACTTAGTTGGGTTACAGATACGTTACCGTCCACTGTTTCAAATGTATTCCAAGTATGTGGATACTGTATTTCTGTTAAAGCAACCTCCCATTCACTTTTTAAAATAATGGGCTTGGCTAGTTTTGTCGTATAATTAGAAATGTCATTTTGGGGGAACGTTTCGTATGACGCATTACTAGGCAGCGTTACATAAAATGCAATATCCTCCATGACGGCGTATTTCTACAAACGAGTTAGTTGTGCTTTTTCTATCCAGCTGTTGAATTATGTAGGGTATCCCCACCATTTAACGTAGTAGACGATTTTACGCCTTACGCTTTTTTGTTTTAATATCTTCTCAATTCTGTAAACGCGATTTAAATTCTTTGGTATTTTTTGTACCTCTTCAGCGTAGAATGAGCCTTCTATGGCCTCACCAGCGCTATCTGTAAGCTTATACAGAGGTTTCACGCTTTTCATGCGTACATCATCAATAATACATATTTCATCTGTAAAACACTGTTCATAACCCTTTGTAAAAACGCCTTTATACTTTGATATCCGAACGTGATCTCTAATTTTTAAAAGTGGCTTAAGTTTCTTAGAACTCACATGTGGCCCATAAATAGTCTTCCAAACGGTGAGAGAATTCGCTTGCGTTACATCCTTTGGAGCACACTTAATGGTGCGATGTGGCGTGTGGTTATAGCTGCATATTAAGTCTGATAACACATCGTTGTACCGGTACGTATTATGAGCTGTGAAAAAGCGCCACATTTTCGTTTTTAATGTCCTATTAAAGCGTTCAATAACTGCGGCCTTAACTGAGTTGCCAGAAATGAAACTGTTAATGCCATATTTTTTGAGCAGTAAATTAACATTCTTATTCAAGAATTCTTTACCTCTGTCAGTTTGTAACTTTTGAGGCACACGGCCTCTAAGAAAATTTCCTGCAACGCAGTAGCGACGCTTAACCCGGTTTTATTTCGCAACAATTTCGCCCCGGCCTTTTTGACAAAATATCAATAACCGTCAGTATATAGCGGGCGCCGTCATTAAACTTGGCAAAATCAATCATTGATACGAGATCAGCCTGTCATTGCAAATCCACATTAGAAACTAAAATCATATTCCTTTTGAATTTTTTTCGCGCTGGTTTGTATAACGAATAGACATCTTGATCTGAAAGATAATTTTTGACCGTTGCATTTGAAATACCGTATTTTTGTGCTGCATTATTTAAACTCTGTATGCTGCCAAAGGAACCCGGCGTTTTCGGCGTGTAATATATTTTTCGTAATTGTGCATCCGTTTTTTTTATCTTGTATGTCTGTGCATTCTTTAATAGTGTTTCATAAATCAATATAATGTTTCTATGGTCCTTTCCGCATCTGTTTAAAGCGTTACTGATAACCTGTTGAACCTCACATTAGGTATCACTCAGGCTAGCCAAACTGTGAAAATAATCATGCTTAATGTTTTGTTTCTCCTGATAAGCCTATCAATCAGTAATTATTCACAGTGCAGGAATAATTATATATCAACACACCACACATCTGTTCTCAATTAAAACCGCATGTGGTTGTCTGTCCTGCCATTGTGCCCCCCCTCTGCCAATGAGTCTGTTGTTTCATCTGCTATGACTGCTTTTCATAGTCTTTTGAATTACCTTATTTACTTTTTTTTTACTTGTAAATAAGCCTTGTATTTAATTCCTGCTTGAAACTGTTGTATCTTTTAAAAATAAATAAATATTTTTGACTATTATACACTTATGCTTTTTATTTTTATGTAGCCCTGTTGCAGCTAACACAAGTACAGACTATATACAAATAAAAAATATATGAAAAGAGTTTATCCTCTTAAAGCAGTATTCTGTCTGAATTTAAAAAATGCTATGCTCTCTTTTCATCGTCTTTTGAAATAGCTTATTTACTTTTTTTTTTTACTTGTAAATACGCCTTGTAATTAATTCCTGCTTGAAAATGTTGTATCTTTTAAAAATAAAATAAACATTTTGACTATTTTATCACTTAAATGCTATGCCCTCTTTTCATCGTCTTTTGAAATACCTTATTTTTTTTTACTTGTAAATACGCCTTGTAATTAATTCATGGTTGAAAATGTTGTATCTTTTAAAAATAAAATATTTTTTTTTGACTATTATACACTTGTGCTTTTTCTTTTTATGTAGCCCTGTTGCGGCTAACACATGTACAGACAATATACAAATAAAAAATATATAAAATGATTATGTCAGAGGAGGGATTCAAACCCACGAGGACATACGTACATTGGATCTTAAGTCCAACGCCTTAAACCACTCGGCCACCCTGACACTTGAGGGGTTTATCCTCTTAAAACCTTATTCTGTCTGCATTAAAAAAAAAAATGCCCTCTATTCAACGTCTTTTGAAATTTTCTGACATGCGCACTGCGTTATTCCAGAATAAACATGTCCAGACTTGCCCATATGAAAAAAAAACATGTTCGGGCATGTCCCAAACGCCTATAAACATGGACATGCCCCGCATATGTACACGCCTCCTCCTATCTACGTCAACAGTATGCACCAATCACAAAAAAGAATAAAAAATACACATCATAATAAAAAAATTAAAATTGGCGCAGGGGGCGTCAACCACATTTTTTTGGCGTAGGAGGCGTCAACCGCGAGTTTTTGGCAAAGGGGGCGTCAACCTCAAAAAATTGGTGCAGTGGGCGGGGCCGGATACGGAAGGGGCGGGACCAGATACGGAAGGGGCGGGACATGTGGGCGGGGTTATGGCCAAAGGGGGTGGGGCTTAAGGCAAAAGGGGCCGTGGCACCTATCAAAAAAAGTTTGACATAATGTATGCCTCCCTACTACTGACTCCTTTTCCTAAATGCCACTTATATGTCTGAAAGCACTTATTCCATTGATGTACTATTTGTATTATTTATTATTTATATGATTGTCACGTGTATTACTACTGTGAAGCGCTATGTACATTAATGGCGCTATATAAATAAAGACATACATACATACATACATACATACATACATACATAGATACATACATACATACATACTGTACATACATACATACATACATACATGTGCTCTAACAACAACATTGGATTGGAATAACTGAATAAACCCACATTGGATTTTATTCTTTATTTGATCATAATGTAGAATAACACAGAGGAAAACATTAATAATTAGGTAGGATTTTTTTTTTTTTTTGAGCCATGTGCATGGAATTACAGTAGAAGTAATAAATAATCAGAAACAAACAATTAAATAGAATGTTAAATCCCTGAGTTTCAAAACATAATGCAGATTTCTATCAGCAGCTACTGTAAGTGTGAAATATTTCAATGATGAATGTTGACTCTCTAACTGGAATTTACTTTCACCTGTTATTAATTTGTTAAGAGGACAATGACAGTTGTGTAACGCTGTTATTAATTTGTTAAGAGGACAATGACAGATTGTATAACGCTGTTATTAATTTGTTAAGAGGACAATAACAGATTGTGTAACGCTGTGGAGTTGGAAATAAACAGAATAAACAAAAATATCAGAGTTTGCTCCCTAAATTAATATGTTATATTACATACAGGTTCTGGACCAAGGAGGAGTGTGGAGAATTGGCAGGAGATACCATAGACCTTGCTCAAGGGGATTTAAAATCATCTTTAGATTAATGAATGGAAATATAGAGCTTACATCTTCCTGAGCATGGGAAGGCAGCGTCGGAGCATTAAACAAACACGGGGACGCTGAGTGAAGAGCATGAAAGGATATTCAGCAGAAACCGAGCCCAGGCCCTACTCCTCAGCGTTAACATGAGGTCTCACACACTGAATGGGACTGCAAGCTGCTGGAGATCTTGGAGCCTTATTCATTACGCTGTTATACTGACATTACAGTCCACAGCAGATTTGCTGCAATCGCGTTGCTATATTATTTATTGATTAGATATTGTACCAGGAAGTAATACATTGAGAGTTACCTCTCGTCTTCATGTATGTGCTGGGCACAGAGTTATGATGACAGTAACATGGTTACAAGTACATAGTTAAATTAAGTGAGCAGGGTTATACATTACATACAAGACATTGGTTGCACAGTAAGAGATAATATACAGTATGTTATGGGCGTATGTAACAGTTGCAGACAGAAATATCACAGCTAAAGCTTTGTGTTTTACACTAAAACGTGGATTTGAACCTTCCCCACTGGAAGAAAATTAACAAAGTATTAAAAACAAGTTTGATGATCAGAATAATATCTTGTTTTCTCTGTTTGAGAGATTGTTAGAATCCCAGACAAATAGAAGAAAGTTCTAAGTCCGGCTTCCCACGAGTTATCGGGTTTCTGCTCTCTCTCTGAGGGGTGACTGAAGCTTCCGCTCCTGTTTACAGGCCCTGATATGTTGAATATTTGTATCCAAAATATGTTGACTTGCGGAGCAGATCTTTGTTTCTGTAACACGGGAAGTACGGGGTGGAGCACTCGTTCGGGCCCTGTCCCAGCTCCTCGTTTTCAGGATATGTATCAGGAGTTCCATTATATTTGTGTATCCAGGCCTCATAGATCCTGCAACAGAAATGTTTTTAAGAATGTATATCAATATCCTTTTCCTGAAATCAACTGAAACCTGCAAGCTTTACTCTGACCTAATGTCCTCTCTCAATGTACAGTCTAACCCCCAATCTATTATCCTCTCTCTATTCTCCCACTCGGCCTGGATTCTGTATATTTTCATTAAGCCTCACCACTGTATGCTTTAGGCCTACACATTATCCTAAACTTCCCTCTCTGCATTTTCCTCCAACTCCCTATCTTCATAAAGGCGAAACTTAGAACTTTTCTTCCACTCGATGCAAACCTCAGTTCCTCACTCTACAATCTAACCTTCTGTCACTGGTCTACCTTTGTTCAATCTGTACTCTTCATCCATGCTAACTCTTCTAGCTTTCATTTGCCTTAACAATGACTCCCTCTATCCTCTCTTTCTTTCTTCTAATCGTTGTGTCTCCCTCCCTCCTAATCCTCATCGAACTCTGACACAACTAATACAGTCACCATGAGGCAATCAGTACATGCTGGAATTGAGGCCTGTAATTGGTTTACATTTAAGAGTTGACTTGTGTTGTAACGTACTTGTCAATGAAGCCGTGGTGGAGCACAAACACTGGGTCATTGCTGGAGATTGCCACTTGGGACATTGTGCCTCCGAGATATATATGAACCAGGTTGTGCATGTTCCTTTCTAAGGTCATGCCATCTGATGCCCTCAAGAACCCTAAAACACAGAGAAAACACATATGGAACATATATGGATACAGTACAAAAAGAGATTATATCATTTTCTCTTGTATCAATTTTCTGATTCAGTTATCTGAGTAAAGAAGTTATAACAAAGCCACAGACCTGAAGGATTTAAGTGATTAAAAGGAGAGGATAACTGCAGAAATATTAATACATCTCATTTTAATATTGAGATGACTGATCCCGTTAACTTGAACCCTAAACGTTCCTAAAACTGCTACCTACTGTATAACTCCTTATCTACCTGCTCCAGTAACTATTCTCTATAACTCCTTCCCTAACTGCTTCTAACGCTGATCCATAGTCCTTATAACTACGCTAACTGCTCCAGTAACTATTCTCTATAACTCCTTCCCTAACTGCTTCTAACGCTGATCCATAGTCCTTATAACTCCTCTAACTGCTCCAGTAACTATTCTCTATAACTCCTTCCGTAACTGCTTCTAACGCTGATCCATAGTCCTTATAACTCCTATAACTGTTCTAGTATCTATTCTCTATAACTCCTTCCCTAACTGCTTCTAACGCTGATCCATAGTCCATATAACTCCTATAACTGCTCCAGTAACTATTCTCTATAACTCCTTCCCTAACTGCTTCAAACGCTGATCCATAGTCCTTATAACTCCTATAACTGTTCTAGTATCTATTCTCTATAACTCCTTCCCTAACTGCTTCTAACACTGATCCATAGTCCATATAACTCCTATAACTGCTCCAGTAACTATTCTCTATAACTCCTTCCCTAACTGCTTCAAACGCTGATCCATAGTCCTTATAACTCCTCTAACTGCTCCAGTAACTATTCTCTATAACTCCTTCCCTAACTGCTTCTAACATTGATCCATAGTCCACCATATAACTCCTCTAACTGCTCCAGTAACTATTCTCTATAACTCCTTCCCTAACTGCTTCTAACACTGATCCATAGTCCACCATATAACTCCTCTAACTGCTCCAGTAACTATTCTCTATAACTCCTTCCCTAACTGCTTCTAACGCTGATCCATAGTCCATATAACTCCTCTAACTGCTCCAGTAACTATTCTCTATAAGTCCTTCCCTAACTGCTTCTAACGCTGTTCCATAGTCCACCATATAACTCCTCTAACTGCTCCAGTAACTATTCTTTATAACTCCTTCCCTAACTGCTTCTAACACTGATCCATGGTCCACCATATAACTCCTATAACTGTTCTAGTATCTATTCTCTATAACTCCTTCCCTAACTGCTTCTAACGCTGATCCATAGTCCATATAACTCCTCTAACTGCTCCAGTAACTATTCTCTATAACTCCTTCCCTAACTGCTTCTAACGCTGATCCATAGTCCTTATAACTCCTATAACTGTTCTAGTATCTATTCTCTATAACTCCTTCCCTAACTGCTTCTAACACTGATCCATAGTCCATATAACTCCTATAACTGCTCCAGTAACTATTCTCTATAACTCCTTCCCTAACTGCTTCAAACGCTGATCCATAGTCCTTATAACTCCTCTAACTGCTCCAGTAACTATTCTCTATTACTCCTTCCCTAACTGCTTCTAACATTGATCCATAGTCCACCATATAACTCCTCTAACTGCTCCAGTAACTATTCTCTATAACTCCTTCCCTAACTGCTTCTAACACTGATCCATAGTCCACCATATAACTCCTCTAACTGCTCCAGTAACTATTCTCTATAACTCCTTCCCTAACTGCTTCTAACGCTGATCCATAGTCCATATAACTCCTCTAACTGCTCCAGTAACTATTCTCTATAAGTCCTTCCCTAACTGCTTCTAACGCTGTTCCATAGTCCACCATATAACTCCTCTAACTGCTCCAGTAACTATTCTTTATAACTCCTTCCCTAACTGCTTCTAACACTGATCCATGGTCCACCATATAACTCCTCTAACTGCACCAGTATCTATTCTCTATAACTCCTTCCCTAACTGCTTCTAACACTGATCCATAGTCCATATAACTCCTCTAACTGCACCAGTATCTATTCTCTATAACTCCTTCCCTAACTGCTTCTAACGCTGATCCATAGTCCTTATAACTCCT
The DNA here is from genome assembly GCF_040206685.1 of Ascaphus truei. NCBI lineage: Eukaryota > Metazoa > Chordata > Amphibia > Anura > Ascaphidae > Ascaphus > Ascaphus truei. Next base: position 13,618 of record NW_027456718.1, on the reverse strand, counting down.
CTAACTGCTCCAGTAACTATTCTCTATAACTCCTTCCCTAACTGCTTCTAACACTGATCCATAGTCCTTATAACTCCTCTAACTGCACCAGTATCTATTCTCTATAACTCCATCCCTAACTGCTTCTAACGCTGATCCATAGTCCTTATAACTCCTCTAACTGCTCCAGTAACTATTCTCTATAACTTCTTCCCTAACTGCTTCTAACGCTGATCCATAGTCCATATAACTCCTCTAACTGCTCCAGTAACTATTCTCTATAACTCCTTCCCTAACTGCTTCTAACGCTGATACATAGTCCTTATAACTCCTATAACTGCTCCAGTAACTATTCTCTATAACTCCTTCCCTAACTGCTTCTAACACTGATCCATAGTCCATATAACTCCTCTAACTGCTCCAGTATCTATTCTCTATAACTCCTTCCCTAACTGCTTCTAACGCTGATCCATAGTCCATATAACTCCTCTAACTGCTCCAGTAACTATACTCTATAACTCCTTCCCTAACTGCTTCTAACGCTGATCCATAGTCCATATAACTCCTCTAACTGCTCCAGTAACTATTCTCTATAACTCCTTCCCTAACTGCTTCTAACACTGATCCATAGTCCATATAACTCCTCTAACTGCTCCAGTAACTATTCTCTATAACTCCTTCCCTAACTGCTTCTAACACTGATCCATAGTCCATATAACTCCTCTACCTGCTCCAGTAACTATACTCTATAACTCCTTCCCTAACTGCTTCTAACACTGATCCATAGTCCATATAACTCCTCTAACTGCTCCAGTAACTATATTCTATAACTCCTTCCCTAACTGCTTCTAACGCTGATCCATAGTCCATATTACTCCTCTAACTGCTCCAGTAACTATTCTCTATAACTCCTTCCCTAACTGCTTCTAACGCTGATCCATAGTCCATATTACTCCTCTAACTGCTCCAGTAACTATACTCTATAACTCCTTCCCTAACTGCTTCTAACGCTGATCCATAGTCCATATAACTCCTCTAACTGCTCCAGTATCTATTCTCTATAACTCCTTCCCTAACTGCTTCTAACGCTGATCCATAGTCCACCATATAACTCCTCTAACTGCTCCAGTAACTATTCTCTATAACTCCTTCCCTAACTGCTTCTAACGCTGATCCATAGTCCATATAACTCCTCTAACTGCTCCAGTATCTATTCTCTATAACTCCTTCCCTAACTGCTTCTAACACTGATCCATAGTCCACCATATAACTCCTCTAACTGCTCCAGTATCTATTCTCTATAACTCCTTCCCTAACTGCTTCTAACGCTGATCCATAGTCCTTATAACTCCTCTAACTGCTCCAGTAACTATTCTCTATAACTCCTTCCCTAACTGCTTCTAACGCTGATCCATAGTCCTTATAACTCCTCTAACTGCTCCAGTAACTATTCTCTATAACTCCTTCCCTAACTGCTTCTAACGCTGATCCATAGTCCATATAACTCCTATAACTGCTACTGTAACTATTCTCTATAACTCCTTCCCTAACTGCTTCTAACGCTGATCCATAGTCCTTATAACTCCTCTAACTGCTCCAGTAACTATTCTCTATAACTCCTTCCCTAACTGCTCTAACGCTGATCCATAGTCTATATAACTCCTATAACTGCTCTAGTATCTATTCTCTATAACTCCTTCCCTAACTGCTTCTAACGCTGATCCATAGTCCATATAACTCCTCTAACTGCTCCAGTAACTATTCTCTATAACTCCTTCCCTAACTGCTTCTAACACTGATCCATAGTCCACCATATAACTCCTCTAACTGCTCCAGTAACTATTCTCTATAACTCCTTCCCTAACTGCTTCTAACGCTGATCCATAGTCCTTATAACTCCTCTAACTGCTCCAGTAACTATACTCTATAACTCCTTCCCTAACTGCTTCTAACACTGATCCATAGTCCACCATATAACTCCTCTAACTGCTCCAGTAACTATTCTCTATAACTCCTTCCCTAACTGCTTCTAACGCTGATCCATAGTCCATATAACTCCTCTAACTGCTCCAGTAACTATTCTCTATAAGTCCTTCCCTAACTGCTTCTAACGCTGATCCATAGTCCATATTACTCCTCTAACTGCTCCAGTAACTATACTCTATAACTCCTTCCCTAACTGCTTCTAACGCTGATCCATAGTCCATATAACTCCTCTAACTGCTCCAGTATCTATTCTCTATAACTCCTTCCCTAACTGCTTCTAACGCTGATCCATAGTCCACCATATAACTCCTCTAACTGCTCCAGTAACTATTCTCTATAACTCCTTCCCTAACTGCTTCTAACGCTGATCCATAGTCCATATAACTCCTCTAACTGCTCCAGTATCTATTCTCTATAACTCCTTCCCTAACTGCTTCTAACACTGATCCATAGTCCACCATATAACTCCTCTAACTGCTCCAGTATCTATTCTCTATAACTCCTTCCCTAACTGCTTCTAACGCTGATCCATAGTCCTTATAACTCCTCTAACTGCTCCAGTAACTATTCTCTATAACTCCTTCCCTAACTGCTTCTAACGCTGATCCATAGTCCTTATAACTCCTCTAACTGCTCCAGTAACTATTCTCTATAACTCCTTCCCTAACTGCTTCTAACGCTGATCCATAGTCCATATAACTCCTATAACTGCTACTGTAACTATTCTCTATAACTCCTTCCCTAACTGCTTCTAACGCTGATCCATAGTCCTTATAACTCCTCTAACTGCTCCAGTAACTATTCTCTATAACTCCTTCCCTAACTGCTCTAACGCTGATCCATAGTCTATATAACTCCTATAACTGCTCTAGTATCTATTCTCTATAACTCCTTCCCTAACTGCTTCTAACGCTGATCCATAGTCCATATAACTCCTCTAACTGCTCCAGTAACTATTCTCTATAACTCCTTCCCTAACTGCTTCTAACACTGATCCATAGTCCACCATATAACTCCTCTAACTGCTCCAGTAACTATTCTCTATAACTCCTTCCCTAACTGCTTCTAACGCTGATCCATAGTCCTTATAACTCCTCTAACTGCTCCAGTAACTATACTCTATAACTCCTTCCCTAACTGCTTCTAACACTGATCCATAGTCCACCATATAACTCCTCTAACTGCTCCAGTAACTATTCTCTATAACTCCTTCCCTAACTGCTTCTAACGCTGATCCATAGTCCATATAACTCCTCTAACTGCTCCAGTAACTATTCTCTATAAGTCCTTCCCTAACTGCTTCTAACGCTGATCCATAGTCCACCATATAACTCCTCTAACTGCTCCAGTAACTATTCTCTATAACTCCTTCCCTAACTGCTTCTAACGCTGACCCATAGTCCATATAACTCCTATAACTGCTCCAGTAACTATTCTCTATAACTCCTTCCCTAACTGCTTCTAACGCTGATCCATAGTCCTTATAACTCCTCTAACTGCTCCAGTAACTATTCTCTATAACTCCTTCCCTAACTGCTTCTAACACTGATCCATAGTCCACCATATAACTCCTCTAACTGCTCCAGTAACTATTCTCTATAACTCCTTCCCTAACTGCTTCTAACACTGATCCATAGTCCACCATATAACTCCTCTAACTGCTCCAGTAACTATTCTCTATAACTCCTTCCCTAACTGCTTCTAACGCTGATCCATAGTCCTTATAACTCCTCTAACTGCTCCAGTAACTATTCTCTATAACTCCTTCCCTAACTGCTTCTAACACTGATCCATAGTCCACCATATAACTCCTCTAACTGCACCAGTATCTATTCTCTATAACTCCTTCCCTAACTGCTTCTAACGCTGATCCATAGTCCATATAACTCCTCTAACTGCTCCAGTAACTATTCTCTATAAGTCCTTCCCTAACTGCTTCTAACGCTGTTCCATAGTCCACCATATAACTCCTCTAACTGCTCCAGTAACTATTCTTTATAACTCCTTCCCTAACTGCTTCTAACGCTGATCCATAGTCCATATAACTCCTCTAACTGCTCCAGTATCTATTCTCTATAACTCCTTCCCTAACTGCTTCGAACGCTGATCCATAGTCCACCATATAACTCCTCTAACTGCTCCAGTATCTATTCTCTATAACTCCTTCCCTAACTGCTTCTAACACTGATCCATAGTCCATATAACTCCTCTAACTGCTCCAGTAACTATTCTCTATAACTCCTTCCCTAACTGCTTCTAACGCTGATCCATAGTCCTTATAACTCCTCTAACTGCTCCAGTAACTATTCTCTATAACTCCTTCCCTAACTGCTTCTAACGCTGATCCATAGTCCATATAACTCCTATAACTGCTACTGTAACTATTCTCTATAACTCCTTCCCTAACTGCTTCTAACGCTGATCCATAGTCCTTATAACTCCTCTAACTGCTCCAGTAACTATTCTCTATAACTCCTTCCCTAACTGCTCTAACGCTGATCCATAGTCTATATAACTCCTATAACTGCTCTAGTATCTATTCTCTATAACTCCTTCCCTAACTGCTTCTAACGCTGATCCATAGTCCTTATAACTCCTCTAACTGCTCCAGTATCTATTCTCTATAACTCCTTCCCTAACTGCTTCTAACGCTGATCCATTGTCCATATAACTCCTCTAACTGCTCCAGTAACTATTCTCTATAACTCCTTCCCTAACTGCTTCTAACATTGATCCATAGTCCATATAACTCCTCTAACTGCTCCAGTATCTATTCTCTATAACTCCATCCCTAACTGCTTCTAACGCTGATCCATAGTCCTTATAACTCCTCTAACTGCTCCAGTAACTATTCTCTATAACTCCTTCCCTAACTGCTTCTAACGCTGATCCATAGTCCATATAACTCCTCTAACTGCTCCAGTAACTATACTCTATAACTCCTTCCCTAACTGCTTCTAACGCTGATCCATAGTCCATATAACTCCTCTAACTGCTCCAGTATCTATTCTCTATAACTCCTTCCCTAACTGCTTCTAACGCTGATCCATAGTCCACCATATAACTCCTCTAACTGCTCCAGTAACTATTCTCTATAACTCCTTCCCTAACTGCTTCTAACGCTGATCCATAGTCCATATAACTCCTCTAACTGCTCCAGTATCTATTCTCTATAACTCCATCCCTAACTGCTTCTAACGCTGATCCATATTCCTTATAACTCCTCTAACTGCTCCAGTAACTATTCTCTATAACTCCTTCCCTAACTGCTTCTAACACTGATCCATAGTCCACCATATAACTCCTCTAACTGCTCCAGTATCTATTCTCTATAACTCCATCCCTAACTGCTTCTAACGCTGATCCATATTCCTTATAACTCCTCTAACTGCTCCAGTAACTATTCTCTATAACTCCTTCCCTAACTGCTTCTAACGCTGATCCATAGTCCATATAACTCGTAATTGCTTTTCTCCCCTAACTGCTATTATAACAGTTCCTTATTACTTCTCCCTTAACTCTCCTATGACTCCTCCTATAATTACTCCTACAACATTTCACTATAATTTCTCCCATAACTGGTCTTATAAATAACTGCTCCCTGTAACTCCTCCCTTAATTTCTTCTATAACCACTCTGGATAACTTCTCCTCTAGCTGCTCCTAAAATTGCTTCGGTAACCACTCTCCACCTACTTCTGGACTGGAAGGGAAGAGGGTTCTGCTAAGTAATCTTTAATAATAACTCCAGATATCAGGGCAGTGAGACCCTTATGTAGAGAATATGGCTCTGTACCTTCTAGGGCGTTACGGAAGCTTTGTTTTGCTTCGTTGTTATATGGAGGTGTGTCGAAGTTTCCCCACTTGAGTGTGTCCTCCACATCTTTGAACGAGGGCAGTCTGTTGGACTGTGGGTTGGCGCCCGGTTTTCTCTGCAGTCTTTCCATCTGAAACTCCTCACTAGCAAATGGGCAGTAAGCGTCTGGGTAATTAAACCCACTGCAAATGCACTGAAGGGTAAAGAGATGATACAGAGATGGTAATTCCTCTACTGTCTTGTGCGCTTGTTATTGCATATTAGGAGATCTACAGTAGTTGTTATATGTGATTTTGTTCTTTCATAAATGTGTTGCTATTTTTCTATCACATTTTACTCAGTTCTGCAGCCAGATAATACATCACCCCATAGTGTTCTGGGTCCATAGAAATATAATACCTTAGCACAGAGGAATGTCATGGCAAATAAAGCAGGGAGTCCAGAAAAAAACTGTCTATGGGAGGCCGAGGGACCCAGTGCTCAAAAGTTTGTATTTAATATATTTCCACAAAAGGTGAATAGAGGTAGAGTGTGATATTACAAAGAAAAAAAGTGAAAATGAGAAAATAAACTAAATCAACTGGAGAGAGAAAGAGAAACAGCCCAGTTAGATAGAGGATAACAAGTTACATAGTTACATAGTTACATCGTTACATAGTTACATAGTAGATGAGGTTGAAAAAAGACATACATCCATCAAGTTCAACCTATGCTTAATGTAGACGAAAGATACTTTATCCTATATCTGTACTAACTTATTGATCCAGAGGAAGGCAAACAAAACACCCCAGAGTCACATCATCCAATGATATCTCATAAGGGGGAAAATAAATTCCTTCCTGACTCCAAGAATTGGCAATCGGATTAATCCCTGGATCAACATCCTTCCCACGTTTACTTATTGCATAAAGTTATAAACAAGATGTGACTCACCCTCCAGCCTGAGAAGTGGGAGTATGGGTTGAGGATCCCCTGAACATCATTATCTCCCACAAAATCGTTAGTGCAGATTGAGCAGTTCTTCTCTCCACGCCAATCGTAATATGGAAGAGCAAAGTCTTTATCCCCGGTCATTAGCTGAATTTCTCTCTCCAACGAGACAAGTCCCAGGCGATGCCAGCCAGGAAAAGCAGGGCCCTGATGGGCGTAGTTATGTGTGCTATCAAATGTGCTGTTTATCAGTATTGGCTTCATGGAGTAGTAATGGATCCAAGCGAACACATCATAGATTGAAGCATCCACAAAGCGATACGTGTCTCTGTGGTGTCTGTCTCCAGTGCTCAGGATAACAAAATCTTTGCTCTTTGTGGTCTTCGCCAGAGCCAAGTAACTGAAGAATCGCTTTTGCTCCAGAAAGGAAAGCTCCCGGATCTCTCTCCGAATCACAATCTTTTTCTGATCACATTTCTCTCCAAAGTAACCGTATTTGCAGCTGCCACAGTTGAAACCACTGTAGTTTTCGAAGCATTCGCACGTACTATCATAATAGTGTCGTGGCCAGCCCAGGCGGTCATCGTCATACTGGGGGACTTGTCCAGCTGCAAATGGTTGGAAAACGATCATATTCCGGCATCGACCCCTCCCGGCACGGGAACCACAGGGGCCGGCATTCTTCCAGGCCGGACAGCAGATCTTGGTCCGAAAAGCAGATTCTGTGGTGCAGGCTCTGGGGAACTGGCTGTACACTGCACTCAGGCAGAGGGTGAGGAAGATACAAAGGCAAAGCATGGCTTCCTACAGACAATCCTATGTGGAGAAAGAGAGAGAAAGAGTTACAAAGGACTCCCTCAGACCTCTCTTTCGCCAGGAAAGAGGAGAAATGTCTAATGCCAGTGGCAGAGAACAGGACACGGTGGGGAGCTGTACGGGAAACTCATTGTGCAGGCCCTAAATGGTGGTTTGGACTGAGTAAAAATATCCTGATTTATAACTGGCCAAAAATAGGCCCCGAACACTGTTTGCATGGGCTAATTTAATCTAATGTATGAGTGGGGCAGAGATATTTCTAATTTATTTAAAGAAGCAATCCAAGCCTGCAATGGTTTTCAAATGACATTTTTATATATATTGAATTGAAGAAGGGGACCTCCAGAGCTGAACCTCATTAAGTTACTCTCCAGGGACACCCTACTTCCGAACATACTCCAAATTAGGTGGCACTCATTTCTTGGCTACCGTGTGTGTGTATTGTTGGGTGTGGAGGGGGGTTGTGTGTATGTGTATTGTTGGGTGCAGGGAGGGGGGGGTTGTGTGTATGTGTATTGTTGGGTGCGGAGGGGGGGGATGTGTGTATGTGTATTGTTGGGTGCAGAGGGGGCGGGGAGTTTGTGTGTATGTGTATTGTTCGTGCAGATTCGGGGGGGAGTTTGTGTGTATGTGTATTGTTGGGTGTGGAGGGGGAGGGGGGGTTGTGTATGTGCATTGTTGGGTGCGGAGGGGGGGGTTGTGTATGTGTATTGTTGGGTGCGGAGGGGGGGGCTGTGTGTATGTGTATTGTTGTGTGCGGAGGGGGGGGTTGTGTGTATGTGTATTGTTGGGTGCGGCGGGCGAGTTGTGTGTATGTGTATTGTTGGGTGCGGAGGGGGGGTTTGTGTATGTGTATTTTTGGGTGCGGAGGGGGGGGGTTTGTGTATGTATATTGTTGGGTGCGGAGAGGGGGGTTGTGTGTATGTGTATTGTTGGGTGCGGAGGGGGGGTTGTGTGTGTGTGTATTGTTGGGTGCGGAGGGGGGGTTGTGTGTATGTGTATTGTTGAGTGTGATGGGGGGGTTGTGTGTATGTGTATTGTTGGGTGTGGAGGGGGGGTTGTGTGTATGTGTATTGTTTGGGTGCGGAGGGGGGGTTGTGTGTATGTGTATTGTTGGGTGCGGAGGGGGGGTTGTGTATATGTGTATTGTTGGGTGCGGAGGGGGGGTTGTGTGTATGTGTATTGTTGGGTGTGGAGGGGGGGTTGTGTGTATGTGTATTGTTGGGTGCGGAGGGGGGGTTGTGTATGTGTATTGTTGGGTGCAGGGAGGGGGGGGTTGTGTGTATGTGTATTGTTGGGTGCGGAGGGGGGGGTTGTGTGTATGTGTATTGTTGGGTGTTGAGGGGGGGGTTGAGTGTATGTGTATTGTTGGATGCGGGGAGGGGTTGTGTGTATGTGTATTGTTGGGTGCGGAGGGGGGGTTTGTGTGTATGTGTATTGTTGTGTGTATGGGTATTGTTGGGTGCGGAGGGGGGGTTGTGTGTATGTGTATTGTTGGGTGCGGAGGGGGGGGTTGTGTGTATGTGTATTGTTGGGTGCGGAGGGGGGGGGTTGTGTGTATGTGTATTGTTGGGTGCGGAGGGGTGGATTGTGTGTATGTGTATTGTTGGGTGTGGAAGGGGGTTTGTGTGTATGTGTATTGTTGGTTGCGGAGGGGGGGTTGTGTGTATGTGTATTTTGGGTGCGGGGGGGGGGTTGTGTATGTGTATTGTTTGGGTGCGGAGAGGGTGTTGTGTGTATGTGTATTGTTGGGTGCGGAGGGGGGGTTGTGTGTATGTGTATTGTTGGGTGTGGAGGGGGGTTTGTGTGTATGTGTATTGTTGGGTGAGGAGGGAGGGGGTTGTGCGTATGTGTATTGTTGGGTGAGAGGCGGGGTTGTGTGTATGTGTATTGTTGGGTGCGGAAGAGGGTTTTGTGTATGTGTATTGTTGGGTGCGGAGGGGGGGTTGTGTGTATGTGTATTGTTGGGTGCGGAGAGAGAGAAAGAGGGAAAGAGAGAAAGAGAGAGAAGAGAGAGAGAGAGAGAGAGAGAGAGAGAGAGAGAAAGAGAGAGAGAAAGAACGAGAGAGAGAGAGAAAGAGAGAGAGAAAGAACGAGAGAGAACGAGAGAGAGAGAGAAAGAGAGAGAGAAGAACGAGAGAGAACGAGAGAGAGAGAGAAAGAGAGAGAGAAAGAACGAGAGAGAGAGAGAGAGAGAGAGAGAGAGAGAGAGAGAGAGAGAAAGAGAGAGAGAACGAGAGAGAGAGAGAGAGAGAGAGAGAGAGAGAGAGAGAGAGAAAGAGAGAAAGAGAGAAAGGGAGAAAGAACGAGAGAAAGAGAAAGGGAGAAAGAGAGAGAGAGAGAGAGAGAGAGAGAGAGAGAGAGGGGGGGGGGGGTTGTGTGTATGTGTATTGTTGGGTGCGGAGGGGTGGATTGTGTGTATGTGTATTGTTGGGTGTGGAGGGCTGTTTGTGTGTATGTGATTGTTGGTTGCGGAGGGGGGGGTTGTGTGTATGTGTATTTTTGTGGTGCGGGGGGGGGGTTGTGTATGTGTATTGTTGGGTGCGGAGGGGGGTTGTGTGTATGTGTATTGTTGGGTGTGGAGGGGGGTATGTGTGTATTGTATTGTTGGGTGCGAAAAGCTGGGGGTTGTGTATGTGTATTGTTGGGTGCAGGAGAGGGGGGTTGTGTGTATGTGTATTGTTGGGTGCGGAGGGGGGGGTTGTGTGTATGTGTATTGTTGGGTGTGGAGGGGGGGTTGTGTTGTATGTGTATTGTTGGGTGAAGGGGGGTTTGTGCATGTGTATTGTTGGGTGCGGAGGGGGGGTTGTGTGTATGTGTATTGTTGGGTGCGGAGGGGGGGTGGGTTGTGTATGTGTATTGTTGGATGCAGGGAGGGGTTGTGTGTATGTGTATTGTTGGGTGTACGGAGGGGGGTTGATGTGTATGTGTATTGCTGGTGCGGAGGGGGAAGTTGTGTGTATGTGTATTGTTGGTTGCGGAGGGGGGGGCTGTGTGTATGTGTATTGTTGTGTGTATGGGTATTGTTGGGTGCGGAGGGGGGGTTGTGTGTATGTGTTATGCTGGTGCGGAGGGGGGGTTGTTTGTTATGTGTATTGTTAGGTGCGGAGGGGTGGATTGTGTGTATGTGAATTGTTGGATGCGGGGAGGGGTTTTGTGTATGTGTATTGTTGGATGCAGGGAGGGGTTGTGTGTATGTGTATTGTTGGGTGCGGAGGGGGGCTGTGTGTATGTGTATTGCTGGGTGCGGAGGGGGAAGTTGTGTGTATGTGTATTGTTGGCTGCGGAGGGGGGGGCTGTGTGTATGTGTATTGTTGTGTGATATGGGTATTGTTGGGTGCGGAGGGGGGGGATGTGTGTATGTGTTATGCTGGGTGCGGAGGGGGGGTTGTTTGTATGTGTATTGTTAGGTGCGGAGGGGTGGATTGTGTGTATGTGTATTGTTGGATGCGGGAGGGGTTTTTGTTGTATGTGTGTATTGTTGGGTGCGGAGGGGGGTGTTGTGTGTATATGTATGTTGGGTGCGGAGGGGGGGGTTGTGTGTATGTATATTTTTGGGTGCGGAGGGGTGGATTGTGTGTATGTTATTGTTGGGTGTGGAGGGGGGTTTTGTGTATGTGTATTGTTGGTTGTGGAGGGGGGTTATGTGTATGTGTATTGTTGGGTGCGGAGGGGGGGTTGTGTGTATGTGTATTGTTGGGGCGGAGTGGGGGGTTGTGTGTATGTGTATTGTTGCATGCGGGGAGGGGTTGTGTTTATGTTTATTGTTGGGTGCGGAGGGGGGGGTTGTGTGTATGTGTATTGCTGGGTGCGGAGGGGGAAGTGTGTGTATGTGTATTGTTGGCTGCGGAGGGGGGGGCTGTGTGTATGTGTATTGTTGTGTGTATGGGTATTGTTGGGTGCGGAGGGGGGGTTGTGTGTATGTGTTATGCTGGGTGCGGAGGGGGGGTTGTTTGTATGTGTATTGTTAGGTGCGGAGGGGTGGATTGTGTGTATGTGTATTGTTGGATGCGGGGAGGGGTTTTGTGTATGTGTATTGTTGGGTGCGGAGGGGGGTGTTGTGTGTATATGTATTGTTGGGTGCGGAGGGGGGGTTGTGTGTATGTATATTTTTGGGTGCGGAGGGGTGGATTGTGTGTATGTTTATTGTTGGGTGTGGAGGGGGGTTTGTGTGTATGTGTATTGTTGGTTGTGGAGGGGGGTTATGTGTATGTGTATTGTTGGGTGCGGAGGGGGGGTTGTGTGTATGTGTATTGTTGGGGGCGGAGTGGGGGGTTGTGTGTATGTGTATTGTTGCATGCGGGGAGGGGTTGTGTTTATGTTTATTGTTGGGTGCGGAGGGGGGGGGTTGTGTGTATGTGTATTGCTGGGTGCGGAGGGGGAGTTGTGTGTATGTGTATTGTTGGGTGCGGAGGGGGGGGGTTGTGTTTATGTGTATTGTTGTGTGTATGGATATTGTTGGGTGCGGTGGGGGGGTTGTGTGTATGTGTATTGTTGGGTGCGGAGGGGGGGTATGTGTATGTGTATTGTTGGGTGCGGAGGGGGGGTTGTGTGTGTGGGTATTGTGGGACTGGGGGGTAGAGAGAGAAAGAGAGAGAAAGAGAGGAAGAGAAAGAGGGAAAGAGGAGAAAGAGGGAAAGAGAGAAAGAGAGAGAGAGAGGGAAAGAGAGAGAGAGAGAGAGAGAGAGAGAGAGATGAGAGAGAGAGAGAGAGAGAGAGAGAGAGAGAGAGAGAGAGAGAGAACGAGAGAAGAGAGAGAGAGAGAGATGAGAGAGAGAGAAAGAGAGAGAGAAAGAGAGAGAGAGAGAGAGAGAGAGAGAGAGAGCGAGAGAGAGAGAGGAGAGAGAGAAGACGAGAGAAAGAGAAAGAGAGAGAAGAGAGAGAGAGAGAGACAGAGGGAAAGAGAGAGAGAGAGAAAGAGGGAAAGAGAGAGAGAGAGAGAGAAAGAGAGAAAGATAGAGAGAGAAAGAGGGAAAGAGAGAAAGAGAGAAAGAGGGAGAGAGAGAGAGAGAGAGAGAGAGAGAGAGAGAGAGAGAGAGAGAGAGAGAGAGAGAGAGAGAGAGAGAGAGAGAGAGAGAGAGAAAGGGAGAATGAACGAGAGAAAGAGAAAGTCAGAGAGAGAGAGAGAGAGAGAGAGAGAGAGAGAGAGAGTGGGGGGGGGTTGTGTACTGTGTAGTGTTGGGTGCGGATAGGTGTGATGTGTTATGTGTATTGTTGGGTGTGGAGGGCTGTTTGTTTGTAATGTGTATTGTTGGTTGCGGAGGGGGGTTTTGTGTATGTGTATTTTTGGGTGCGGGGGGGGGGGGGTTGTGTATGTGTATTGTCTGGGTGCGGAGAGGGGGGTTGTGGTATGTGTATTGTTGGGTGCGGAGGGGGGGTTGTGTGTATGTGTATTGTTGGGTGCAGGGAGGGGGGGTTGTGTGTATGTGTATTGATGGGTGCGGAGGGGGGGGGGATGTGTGTATGTGTATTGTATGGGTGCAGAGGGGGCGGGGAGTTTGTGTGTATGTGTATTGTTCGTGCAGATTCGGGGGGGAGTTTGTGTGTATGTGTATTGTTGGGTGTAGAGGGGGGAGGGGGGTGTGTATGTGCATATGTGCGGTAGGGGGGGTGTGTTTGTAGTATTGTTTGGTGCGTAGGGGGGTCTGTGTGTATGTGTATTGTTTTGTGCGGAGGGGGGTTGTGTGTATGTGTTGTTGGGTGCGGCGGGCGAGTCTGTGTGTATGTGTATTGTTGGGTGCGTGCAGGGGGGGTTGTGTATGTGTATTTTTGGGGCGGAGGGGGGGTTTGTGTATGTGTATTGTTGGGTGCGGAGAGGGGGGGTGTGTGTATGTGTATTGTTGGGTGCGGAGGGGGGGGTTGTGTGTGTGTGTATTGTTGGGTGCGGAGGGGGGGTTGTGTGTATAGTGTATTGTTGAGTGTGAGGGGGGGGTTGTGTGTATGTGTATTGTTGGGTGTGGAGGGGGGTTGGTGTATGTTGTATTGTTTGGGTGCGGAGGGGGGGTTGTGTGTATGTGTATTGTTGGGTGCTGGAGGGGGTGGTTGTGTAATGTTGTGTATGGTTGTGGTGTGCGGAGGGGGGGTTGTGTGT